>NW_017537578.1:127696-155168 GCF_001853355.1 Bactrocera latifrons
TATAAGTATAAGTATAAGTATAAGTATAAGTATAAGTATAAGTATAAGTATAAGTATAAGTATAAGTATAAGTATAAGTATAAGTATAAGTATTAATAACAAACAAAATTACGGCTAAGATTTAAAACATTTTTAGTGGTCACATTGTTTCCGCTTCGAAATTTCCTTACCATTAGAGATAATTTAAATCACTTTTCTTCTTACTGTCCCTCCGTTCTGCTTCTTTCTTACTTCTCAATACTCACTGCTGCAATTGACTAAAATGCGGTAGCGAATTACACGCTTTAATTGGCAACACTCTTTGCGCTATTAAAGGCATCCTCCGGCTTATGCTGCCACTGTGCAGCCTTCACAGCAGCAAACGGCTCATGATATTTTATTGCAGATGCTAATTCAATTTGCAGACGTCTAAGGTACGCTGAATGAAGATATAGCTTCCAACAAATATATACAAAACAACAACAATCAATGTATGCATTTCCAGCTGCAAACCAAATAACCCAATGGCAATCCCTTTGTGGCAGGGATAAATGTCGTGGGGCATGCGCAGCTGTCGCGGTTGGCAAGTGTGTTCAATCACAAATAAAAATGCAGATTATTTCCGAGATAAAACAATTTGTGGCTGTGCTTTAACATACATATGTATATTTATTCGAGCCTTCTTCGTAACAGCTTTATTAATACGTATAAAGGCGTAGTAGTAGAACAGCTGCAGACTTTACATTTCTGCCATTATATTTGTCTTGCACATAAATCGCAATTATGTAGATGTCAAAAGTTGGTAATATCATTTAATAGTAAGCCAATGCGTGACAAAAATAGTTGAGGATAGTCTAATTATGAATATAGCAAAGATAATGAGAGAGTTTCAAAAGCGTTGAAAATGTTCTACAATGAAATCCTGTGTTTAGTCATCTTCATTCCATTAAAATATTAATTTTTTAATCCGTTACTGGTTTCTTTAAGCTGCAATATTCAAGCGAATATCAAAAGTAAAACCATTAATGATTTCTCAACCGAAGTCAACATGCATTTTTAGGGCCTGTGTGAACAGGCTCAAATATCAAAGTTGTCTTCATTTGATTCTTCCATACTACGTGTATTAACTATAGCACCTAGTGGGTCTTTCTCTTGGCTTTAAACGCGTTCGATTTTATAAGAACTTCTTAAATAATTTTGATAACAAATTTCCAGTTCAAGTAATTAATTAATTCCCCTTTAAAAATCTCAGAGCAAATCAGCCATGATTGAGCTAAATACTTCAATTAAATACCGAAATAAATTAAGAAGTGTCTTTGTGAGAGTGCAGGAATTTTACAGCTTCTTTATGAGGGCAATTCGATGCAAATTTATATGAACAGCCGCCTAAAGAATAAAGAGTGCTAAAGTCATCCATCGCCTACCAAGGCACGCACACCAACTTAATTTAATGCCTTTGAGCCGCATGCGTGTGTCAATAAAAACGCTAACAAAACAATAAAAACTACAACGCTGCAATTAGCATTAGCAACAGCAATATAAAAAAAAAAGCAACCGCAGCTAAAGTTATGAACAATAGAATTCGCGAAGAATTGCTTTTCACACGCTTGATTAAGTGAAATTTCTCCGTGCCACCAGCGCGGTTGTAAAAACTATTGTGCGGTTTGCTGACTATAGTGTTAGAAGAGTATAAGTAGAAAATAGTAATGCTGCACCTCGAGCAATTCGGAAGCATGAGGAGGCAATTTACTGCCATATAATTGCTGGTTTACGTAAGAAGTCTTTCGTAAGAATCATTTAAGCTTTGCTGTCTCATAGAATTTTTTTTTTTTTTTCTTTATTGTTGTTGAGCCATGACTTTTCCTTAGTTGATTAGCCTTTGTTAATTTACGGTGGCAATTCCTTTTCAATGTTTGTGAGAGTATACTAATAGGTATGTGTTTATAATTCTATACGAATAGGTTAACTGAAACCCACGTTAGACATCGGCAGACGATACAACATTTTTAAAGTTGCCTACAACCAGCAATATAGCAATATACATCTTTTCATATAACTCAGAAGAAAAAGTTTAAGAAGTATAAAATCAGGATTTATAGTAACAGAGGGTGTGTTCATGAAGTTTTTCATGGATTCCAAACATGTTCAACCCCATATCGAATCTATGTAACTGAAACTCAGCCGAATTTTTAAACGACTAAGAATAAGGTGAACATGACATTCCTCTACATTCCATTACGGTTGGTTTCTGCCACTATAGCAAGAACATGACATCGTGTTTTTGTTTTTTTTTTTCAGATAACATTTCTAGTAACATATATGAATAACGTAGTTGGTGTAGTGAATGAATGCATCATAAACTGCATCGATGTAAAGGTGAATGCGATGCGAATTGCACCTATCCACCTATTTTTCACACAATATCATGTGCAGAAGTTCACGCAAGTGAGGAAAGTTCTCTGACCGCCATTCACTTGGGATTGGTCAGAAACGATTCTTTTACATATAACTCAAGCAGCTCACGACTTCCGGTCTTTGAGCAAGTATCCTCTGGGTAGCCTAAGAACATCCGTTTGAAGGCGAGCTAACGTGAGAAGGCGAAACACCCCCTTTATAGGGTTGTGCGCTGGGTTTGGGATCCGCCACGTAAAAAAAAACACCCCCAATGCAAAAATTGCAACAACCTCGGATGAGAGACCCCCGTTTTGATGACGACCATGGAAAACGAAATAAGGAATCCAACGCAAGATAACTCTTGCCAACAGGTGCTTCTTCGGACTGAGTAAGCAATTGAGAAGCAAAGTCCCCTCTCAACGAAAAAACCAAACTCTATAAATACTCACAATTCTCGTCCTGATATACGGTGCAGAAGCTTGGACGATGACAACAACTGATGAGTCGATGTTGCCAGTTTTCGAGAGAAAAGTTCTGCGAAAGATTTATGGTCATTTGCGCGTTGGCCACGGCGAATATCGCATTCGATGGAACTCTGAGCTGTATGAGATATACGACGACATTGACATAGTTCAGAGAATTAAAAGACGGCACCTACGCTGGCAAGGTCATATTGTCCGAATGGACGAAAACACTTCAGCTTTGAAAGTAGGAAGGAAATGGAAGACCTTCAATCCGTTGGAAGGACCAGGTGGAGAAGGACCTGGCTACACTTGGAGTTAAAAAGAAGAAGAAATAATACATACGTAAAATTCAATATGCATTACCGTCAAATCCGGTGGAAGAACGAAAATCAGTTCAGGGACACCAATTTGTCAGTCATTAACTATTCTAGAGTAATCGTGCAAATATAAAGTGTTTACTTCTGCATGCGTTTGTGTGCCACTCATACTTATACACATATATAATTGCATATATACCTAACGGAAAACATAATGTTTTATGTAAATCCGTTTTTAACGAACTTGTAACATGAAAGATTTCGTCCAACAAAAACCGATTTAATTGTTTCTTAAGTGCCATAAAAATCAATGAAATCGCCGAAACAGAGCAAAGTTGCATTCGAGCATACCGCAGTCTTAAAACTGTATACAAAGTGAATTTCTGTAATAGGATCAAAACAAAGTTTGAAATTAGTAACTGATCATGCTTCTCCATGCTGGCATTAGAATCGTTAAACTTGCATTTGTAATGAATACATGCGAATAGCTGTTCGGTGAGGTGTGAATACGCCTCGATAATTTCAACATTTTCAAAACCAAAATCTGGCCAAGCTGCAATTTCCAGACCAAAAGTCAAGTGTTGGAGCAATAGGTGCGAATGCAATTAAATTGCTTAGCATGACTAACTGGGGCACAAACAGCGATTTGTAATTGAAGAATTCATGTGAGAATAAATTGAATCGTTAATCACTTGAGTATTGAATGCAGTTGTTACAAATACAAAGAAAAAAAGGCTTATTCACGTGATTTTAGGGTCAACTAATTTTGGAACACAGTCGCTACGTATTCTGGCTACTTAATTTTAGTAATTTTATAATTGTGGACTCAAATAAATTTAATATTATCTTTTCTATGAAATTAAAATAAAAAAGAATTTCTTAATTTTTAATCACAAATTCACAAATTTATCTTTGGTTTGACAGCACACGCTATATATGTTTGGTATTAAATTATAAAACAATACGGCTAATCAATCTAATTGATAGTTGAAATGACTGTTCTCCAATGCTTATTCTTAAATAAAAAATGATTCCTGAAAAGTTTTGAGAAAAGAAGTTTTTACTAAAACCACATGTATACTTTCAGCCTGAATTTAAATAAGTATTTCTAATGATTATGCGTACTTCAGTCATGCTATCAAAGCTATTATTGGAGTCCGCTTAGCTCCTGCAATAATTATGATAAAATTTATGTTCTAGCCGATAATTACAAGAACGCGCTTATGATTTGCTTGCTGCTTACCATTTTCAACCTTTCTCATACACTTTTACCTAAAAACAACAACTGCGGCTAACAGCGGCAACTGGATATGTTTTTACATATACTATGTACTCATACGGATGTCCCCAGAGAAGTGTGTGTGTTTATGCTCAGTCTGCTTTGTTGCAGCGGTGATTGCAGCTTGTGTTTTGTAACTATGCGCTCATAAAGTGACCGAGAATTTATATGAATTTCATGGCCGGAGTGACAGTTTTATGAAAATCGGTGCTAAACTCACTCCCCATTTAATGTTAGGGGATTGTTGCAAGATGAAGGAGTGCTGATTTGGATAGCTCTTGGAACTGTTGTCAGATGTCTGCGACTGTAGGAAAAATACAGAAATGGCATCACCATAATTTTGTTGCCGATTATATGACTAAAGTTAACAAAGAGCAAAGTAATATACAAACATGCAACATTGCATGTCTTGAGTGCAAACTGTGCATATGGTTAGCTCATCGTATGAATTTTCATGTACTCGTATGTGTGTGTATATATGTTTTAAGTGTTCACCTGTATGCCTAACATTTAATTGTTATCAGCGGTTTAACGCAAATGTGCCACAAATTACAATAATCTGCGAAAAGCATAAGCATGAAAAGTTTAAACGAACTTTAAATGGAAAAAACAAATACAAACAAGCAACACAGGTATATACACGTGTAGAAATTCATTCGTTGAATTTTTACAAGAGCTGGTGACTTTAATATATATTTCTACATATGTATATGTCAAGAAATATGCACATTGACTATCCTGACAAAATTAAACCCAATTGCATACACGCAAAAGCGCAAAGTAAATTACATACCTTTAAATAAAAAAAAATATATACTTTAATAAAAAAATGTCAAATATTAAAAAATCGTCCTTTCAAAAGTTAAATTGTTAACAGAGTCACGTACAAAATTTGTCTTTTGAATTTTCGAATTTTTTATGTTAGAGTTAGGAAAAAACCATTAATGACCGTTTCTTCGCTTTTAAAATTTTTAGAACGTAGAAATGTTGAAAATCGAAATTCCAAAATATATGTTATATATGCTATATATTATCGGATTTCACAACTGTTGAGCTATCTTGCCATAGCTGATTTTTTTTTTTTTTTTTTTTTTTTTTTTTTTTTTTTTTTTTTTTTTTTTTTTTTTTTTTTTTTGTAATATTTTAACCAGTAATTTTATTAATTTTAACTAAAAATTACCCTTGCAATTGAAGGCTTCGAAAACAGTAGAAGTCTCTCAAATGAAAGCTTTACAAATAATATGGAAGCCCTTCATTTAATTTTTGCAAATATGGAAACTCTGTACATAACAACTCCTAAGTAAAATATTATTCCGAATTTCCAAATATTGTCGTACCTTCATATATTACATACAAATAAGAATTGCTCATTATAGTATAAGAATAATGCTAATCATTATGGGTATATAGGATTAATATACGCTAAAAGTTGCAAACTTTTAATTTTTCGTGGTGACATGTTGTTTAAATTAATTTTCATAGTCCTTGAATTTCAACCAGCTAATGGCATTTTTATAAAAATATTGTAGGCTGGTTTTATAAGAAATGGTCTCAAAAACGGTTATTATACTTTGCACTTTATATCCTCCCTAGGTGAGGATTCAAACTGATAATTCTATTCCAGACATGGAGGTAGAAGTGAGAAAGGGGTTCTCTTTCGTTGAAAGCTTTTATCTCTCATTGAGAGTTTGCGTCTGAATCATCAAGCTTGATATTTAAGGAGTTTTCGTTACTATATGAAAACTTCGCTTTCATTTCTACTGGTAAAAACGAAACACTTAAGACAAAATAGAGTGAAACCAGAAGACTTTATTACTCTACATACCGTTATTCACTGTTTTCCGTTGATTAATTGATTTAAGGCGATACAACAAGGCAAAAAGAATAAAAACCAATCGTAATAACTAAATTGGTACTCATTAATCGCCGATAAGTAACACACACACATATTTTTCACAGAAGAAAATAAAATGTGTATGAATCTGAGTGTATGTAAAAACAAAATTAATTCCCTTAGCAACACCTGAACAGCCAGAAATTGGGGCTTTGCCAATTTTTCAACTCATTCCCGTGAAATTGTTAACTTTTAAGAATCTAAAGAATTTCTTCAGGACTGCCAGTCAACAAGCAGCTCACTTTAATGCCATAAAAGGCTCCGGTGCTCAAGCCAAATGGCCATAACTGAAATTAACACTTTCCGCAGCGACAAAAGAAGGCGCAGGCATATCAAGACTGGATTAATTTTCTACCAATGCGTTAAGACATACATACCTCCCATATATGCCGCTCAAAATGCGATCCAGCCCATAAATTCTCACATACAGACGCAAGCGCGCTGCCACGGCGACAATTTTTTTTTTTTTTTTTTTTTTTTTTTTTTTTTTTTCTGTCTTGAGTTGGACTATTTTTAATCTCATATTGCAATTACAATTGTCTATGGTTGTGAGTGAGGAATGTGTGTTTATCGGCAAAGTCAAAAACTGCGCCAGCACGTACGCAAGGGCCAATTGCTCGTTGGTATATCAGAGCACGCAATCTGCCACAAGCGTCACTACGTACAACTTTTGCCACTCATGCATCTGCTGTGAACTGTCTTAGGTTACTTTTGTTATGATTTTGTGCAATCAGCGCGGTATCATCTCTTTAACTTACAACCCTTTGGGCTTGCCGCTCATTAGACGAGGTGAGGAACGTTATCTGTATATGCAGTTATAGCTATAGCTGTCGTGGAATGCCGAACATTTATGTATTTGGTATCAAGAATTTTTATTTCATAGCAGACTTTACTAGAAAATGTTTCAAATTTGGAAATAAAATATACAATTAGAAGCTTTTTTAGGCGTAATGTTGTGTTGTATGTTGAAGACATACGCATATTACTTGTATATATATACGTATATCCCAAATAAATCAGTAGAAATGTGCATAATTATGACTCTGCTTGAACACATGTGATGCACACACGGCCACGTGCGTCGACTCACAGCAAACGCTAATAAACTTAGATTTGTATAATAAATCCCTGTGCACCTTCACTTTGTCAGTAATGCGATGCGGCAATAAATTCCGATCGGGCGATCGTGCAGGTGGAAGGCTGAAACGCAAAAGCTTTGGACATGAAATTATACAGCTTATACGCATGTACACACATACTTGCGCATATTGCAGTAACCAAGCAGCAGCACAGGCTACATTTGATTCTTAAGCTGGCTGCTGTCCGGTGAGTGTAAGTATGAAGTCGAACAAACACAACTTACTCGAGCGCATTCGCACCGCCGGCAATGCACATTTCTCTCCAATATGCCCGCGTTCTTGTCGGCGGGGAATGGAAGCTCAGCGCTGAAAGGCTTTGCGAGTGCAGCGTGAATTATCGATCCAAGTTGACATTGCGGAAGCGTCGAATGTGGTTGATGAAGGAATGTCAGTTGCGCATATGCAAATAACCAATAGCATTAACGAACTGCGGAATGACGCTGGAAGCTACGAGTGATGCTCGCTGACTGGTGGCTGGATGTCAACAAACTTCTGTGTGCGTTTTGCGTCTAGTGGCTTCTTAGGATAACGTTTCGAATTTCATTATTGACAATTGATAGATGGGAATTGTTGCTAGTACATAACTGATGGTAAATGAAAGCGAAAATAAATATATGTTTGATTCTTTTAGATGCTTATGGTGAAACTCAAATGAGAAGTGTTGCTTTATAACATTTAGAAGAAATACTTTCACAGCGGAAACACAAGATATTTTGTTTTGCAAATATATCCGGACCTTGCGAAAAACTGTACCTAAATGTCATCATATTTTACTATAGAGATAGAAAAGTATAAGATGGCCCATAGCTAATTAAAAACTTTACCTCTGGTAAAATAGCAGACTACCATTTTTGTTGGCCAAGATCTGGTTGTAGGTATATAACGTTTATATCAATGCATAAAACTAAAAGTTGCAGAGGTCAAACTTCTGTAGAGCACATTTTTTTTTTTTTTTTTTTTTTTTTTTTTTTTTTTTGATTTGGTCAAGTTTATTTTACTATTTTTTCTTTTAGTACTTCCATCAAATGGGTTTTACAAGATAATACCTTCCTACATAATATATAAATAATAAAAATTTACATGTGAATAAGTTTACATTTGCGATTTAAACCGTATGAATTGCTTACTGATTCCTGCGAAATCCCTTTCAAGCTGAATGATTTTAAGTACTTATTGCGAGAATTCGCTGACATTGCTGCCAATCACCTCTGATATTGCAGTTGCCGTCAGCAATAAGCAACTTTACGTTGTTGTAATGGCATAGTGACAAGTTATGTTATTATTATATTCAATGACAATCAGAAATAAGTTGTAAGAGTAAAAGCGAAAAGTTTTCAGAACATGAAAATTCATCTTGAAGTGAGCGCTTATGCTCTTAGAAAGTAGACACTGAATTTTCTTTGTTGTTATTATTGCTATTAACTTATTTATTATCAGCAAACAATAAAGTTATGAAAAAGCTCATAACGAGACTCACTTATTTCATCAATGAGTGGTTTTCCCTGTGGACACTCAACAAGGTCTAAGCAACAATATTGGTTCTAAAGCTATGGAGCTATAGTGATTCAACTTTTAATTCCTCGCAATAAAAGTGCCAAAATATATGTCAAGAAATAATCATAAATAATAGCGGTAGTAATTTTTTTGTCATTAGTGTGTCAAAAGTGGATTTCTATTCCGTTTCTCAGCTATTCAGTTATTGCAGTGAATGCTAAAAACGTGCAGCAACTAATTGTGTGGCATGAAGCAAACGTTATGGAGCTGACTCAAAACGAAATTTCTAATATAATATAACCATGTTGCTTGTTTTTTTGTTTGGTAGTAAAATTTTATGGCCTGTAATAAAAACTAATTTTTTAAACGATTAAAAATTAATAAACTTTCAATAAATACACAAAATTTCACAAATTGTCAGATATCTTTACATCGCTTTTATTTCAGCGAACACACCAAAATAGCACCTATTATGGCTGCAACCACCCACTTTTCAACGCCTTCCATAAGCGGACACTCTACTGATATACGAGATATAAACGCGAAACTCCCACGAAAACTCGACGGCCGCCCGATTAGGCTGACAGATGTATTTGTAAGGCACACATGTGCTGCTTTAGTGTAGTTTTTTGTGAGCTGCCACAAATTGTGGCATATAACTTGGAGTGCTGCCGCCAAATTCGTTGTACATTGATGTCAATATATTCGTTATGTGAATTTTATTTTTATATATAAAAATGTGTATATAATTATTTCAGTGTGTGTATATTTGTGTAGGGGATACCAGTAAGTCAAGCATAAGAAAATTAATTTTTAATTGTGCCCACATGAATTGACAGCACGCTGCTACCTCTTGCCGCAACTGACCGTTTGTTCCATACACGGAAAAATTGAATGCTCACATAGTTGTTGTTGTTGTACATAAATGTCTGAAATAATTTGTCACAACAAAGCGACAAGTTTGCTATGGATTTTTGTTACGTTGTTGCAATATTTGCAATACATTGCAGTTATTTTTTTCGCTCATATGTGTGTATATAAAAATGTTCAGTGACGTGCAAAATTTAAGCTTAAATTACTTAAATAATTTATTTTAAATTATAAAATTATGGCGAAATACTTAGATATTTTACAAATTAGAATGATAATGTTTAAGTGCTGCGGGATCTCGCCCACTAAGTCCTATCAAATGGAAAAGGCAATAAAAATTGCATAATTTGTTAGTAAACTTACGCAATAAAAAATGATTTGGTAGTTAAGCCAAACCCCTGAATATCTCGAGAATTTTGTATGTATAAAGTATGAAAAAGTATTTTGAGATTTTTATAATCCCGCTATTTAGGATTTTTGCATAAAATCGCTTAAAAATCAAACAAATTGGTGGCAAACCAATTTGGGTGAAACAGTAAAGTAAAACACAGTATTCGATTTTCATCAGACAATAGGTACCCGTAATCGCATCAGTGCTGATTACATATGATGCGCATACACAAATTCACTTTTTTTTGGGTTCGAATTCTCATATAATTACTGTATGTTTTTTGTATTTTTTACAAAGTATTCTGTTCCTCATTCTTCACAGTGGAAATTCAAATGGTTCATATCTTCGAACCAATACAATTAGCGACTAACAACGCAATCTCACTGGAAAATAATGGGCAGCGCCGCCTGGGTGGCACGGCATATCAATTGTGGTCTTTGTGACACAAAAAATTGAATTTAACGAGTTTCGTTTGCAATCAAAGGCCTAATCACATATGTTTATACATGTGTATTTACAGTGTGTGCAAAGAAATGCAGTAATAGATTTGTATGTTTTTTTATAAGTCAGCTGGCATTGCAAAGCAAAAGCATATGGGATTATCTGGATCTCAAGAACTCAAGGCAATTAAATGCGCTTAATTGGTAGTAAAGCGATTGAGGTATTAGAAATTCTTAATGAAAAAAAATTATACTCATACATAGCTATTACATTTATCAATTTTGTTGGACATTAAAGCTTTTAATGAATGTTGGTTTGTTCTTAGAACTTCTTATATTATACTTAAATAAAATAGCTTTAAAAACAAAACATATTTAATGTTTTCTATACATGCGCACATATTTTTCTTTAATCACGGTCCTCACTGCTGAGCTACCAAATATTTCGCAGGCGACTGGGTGTCTAACCAATCGAGTGCTGGATACTATACATACCAATATTGACTGTTGTTCGCAGAAACAGGTATTTTTGCATTGTTGTTACCTAAAACAAAGTGTAAACAAAATCATGACTCGTTTGACCTAAATACCGTGCCACAATGAAATAAGTAAACAATTGTACTGGCTATACGAAAGTTATATCATTACACATATGCATTTATATATACATGAAACATATACTGCACGGTGGTATTATGTGTTTTAATAAATCTTTAGACTAAAAATAAATTAATATATATAATTTTTATTTCCCCAAATTTCAAGCGTTCATACTTACGTAATATTTCTTTATTCATAATAATTTTTTTTCTTAAACGTACTTCTTCTTGCCTATTACCATAAATTTTATGAAGTAAAAAATAATTTGAAATTTTAGATACTGAAGGTAAAGACAGTTACTCCAAATGTGTTTGCTTTTTGTTTACTTAATTAAATATTTAATGAAATTATAAATAACAAGAATCTTAAACATTTCATTAGCTATATTAATAAACAATACATTGTTACAAAAATTATAATTAATCTTTAACCCAATTTAAACCTGATTATCTTTCAAAGAAAGCTGAATTTTTTGAAACAAGAAATCCTAAAATCGGCCCGAATGGAGATAGGCATTTACTTCCTGTAACTGATCAAATTTACAATTTCGCCTTTATTAATTGTGTGCTATATACACACTATGTGCTGTATGCATGCTCCACTAAATACTTGAGCGTTATTATCTCTTCTAATTTATTCGCATCTAAAGGGCAAGTTGTACTATATACGCCATGCTCATTTTATGCTTGTCTAACGCACATCAGAGTTTTCGAATGCAAAATCAACAACAAAACCATTTTAGGTTACACAAAAATTATATATTTTAATATGAACAGAAAATGATAGAAAGCAAAGCTATCAAGCCATCAAATTGAACACAAAAGAACAAAACTCAAACAGCGTTTAGATTGATCTCTAAATCTCTTTTCAGATAAACAGCCATTTGTGATTGGCTAAATGAGCTTCTGCGCCCCCCGCCCCCCTAACAAAATTACACGACTACACCATACACAACATCCACACATCGTATTCAACTCGACTACGCCATATATATCATCCACATCTACACCTCATACTCAACACACCTGCATCATATACACCACACACACGAGGACACCGGACCAAATGGACAAAAGGGACTAACGGACGGCGCCGAGCCTCTTTTCTGATTCGTTCCATGCGCCTAACAAACAACATTCGCTAACACGTTCCAGCCTTTAAACCCGTACAAAGGTGAGTGCCGGTAATTTGTGATGACAAGTGTATCAATCTATTAAATAGTGATCTTACGTTATTTTATGACTGAACTGATTTGCATATAAAATTATCAAAATGTCTAATCGCGGCAATGAATTAACCAACAGACAGGGTCTTTACACAGGTGTATGTATGTGTGTTGCGATTGTCATAAAATGATCAACGTTTGAGAAAGTGGTAATAATGGTACTTGGGAGTATGGCGTCAAGACACGCTATATGTAAATTTTATTTGCAATTCGCGGGTTGAATCATTGTAAATTGTCAACGCGCTGCAAATAGTTGTCTACAAATGTGTATGTGCCATTAAAAGCTAGCAGGTACATATATATACACTCGTATGTATGTTGGCTTTTTATTTCAATGTTAGAAGATATACAGTTATACAAATATGTGTTTAGGCATGTAGACAACACTTGTCGCATGTTAAAGGTAGTTCACGAGATGAAAAAAGGCGATAGATATGCAAAAGCGTGAGTGACCAAGTGTATAAAAGCAAGCGAATGCTCTAATTGGATAGTGCAAGTGTGTAGAAAAATTAAACATACTCTGGCTCATACACATACATACATATCTCTCTCTTAACTTCATTTCTCCTACTTCAAAAATTTATGTTTCTTTTGCTTGAACTTTCTAAATATGTTTGCTAAGTCGACTAAATTTAATTTCAGACACTTATAAAGTATTATTTGAATATCAATGAAACAGTCTGATATTGAAAAATAGACACCAAACAACCAACTTCACGTCGAATACCCTATAGAATATAAATAAAAATTTCCTATAAGACAAATTGTTTTTGAACGCTCGATTTGTATGCTATAGTTGTCCGATATCAGCGGTTCCGATAAATGGGCAGCCACTTAAAGAGGAAAACCGTGTGTTCAGTTTGTTATCTCAAAACTGAGTTGGAAACTTGTACAGAATATACAAAGAGCCTACAGACAGGCACGGCTGAGTCCACTCAGTTTATTACATATATAAATTTTATGGGGTTTCCTTATGGGTGCTACAAACATCGTGGCAAACTGACCCTGTTCAGGGTATACAAAATACTGAATAAATGAATACTTTGGAAAATAGAAAAAGAAGGTAAATCAAGCATTACCAGTTTTGTCCTCACGACACGAAATCTACGTAACGGGAGGTCCTCTTTTCAATAATTCAACAATATAATTGAAAGACCACTAAAATCTATAAACATACCAACACAAATAATGGCAAGCTGTTAGCAATAGCAGTAACCATTATCGCCTATAAATAAAAGTAACTGAAACCAATTGGCCGCAAAAGGGACACAAGTTGACATTTAAACTTGCTATAAATAGCCGCCGACGTGATTTCAGATGCGTTCAACAGGGAATTCTGAAGATTTTAAGCAAAAAAAAAATTTTTTTTTTATTCTTATTACAATAATTCGCAGTTACAATGGCTGGGATATGCAACAGGAGTATCAAATTCATTAAAAATCTTGTTCAAAAAACGCTTGGCCACACACCTTAAACATAAGAGTTTATACGCACATATGCCATATGTGATTCAACGTTGTCGACTTTTGATATCGGAATGTTGCGGTGCCCCAAAGGGTAATACCCGCCAATAAAGTTGCCTACCGCATCAACAACGGCATCGATGACTATCAGCTGTACTGCGGGTAGGCTATAAAGCTACGTCAGCACTCGAGTTACATATGTGAACATACAAATTATCTATATACTCTCATAGGCTTACTTTTGACGTCATATCTAAATATTTTCTTTTGTTTTTTCAACAATATGTAAATTGCACATTTGATGGCGCACTTTCGTTAGCAGCTCGTTCTTGTTCATCTTTCGTGCGTTGCATGTAAATGGATTGTGCCATAAAAATCGTAGGAAATTTCAATTGCAATTTAACTTCATTGTAATTATTTGTTATTGCGTTCGGCTTTGTAATCGTACTGAAGTCATTACTATCGTTGCCGACAGCGCATGGTACTATCGATTGTTTTCTAGTCTCATAGTTACAGTGAGGTATGTATGTTCGATATTTGCTAGAAACATTAATTGTTAAGAGTTTTCTCGACATGACGAATCTAAAACGAGCAGTTGGTATGAATCTGAATTTTAATCGCGGATGCCGATCTACAATAAAAACGCACCAATGTTTGTCGAAAAATATATGCTAAGAAGTCAGATAATGGGGAAAAATATTCAAATTGGTATGTTTCAAATAATTTTTCTTAGAAGAAACTACAATATGTAATCCCCGAAATCTTATGAAACAATTTATAAATCTTTTGAAATGTATGCAGCTAATAAATTTTTTATTTATATAACCTCATTTTAGACTCCCCTCATTAAATTTTCAACATCCATAATTAATCGTCGTAATGATAAGCTGAGTCTGTATGTCCCTAATTTGTTATTCCCTAAATCTGAAATTTCGCACATGACTTTTCCACCTCAAGAAACTGCTCATATGTCAGAAACGATGAACTGATCGGCCCACTATAACATATATGTAGCTGTCATACAAACTGAACAAATAAAATCAAGTTCCTTCATATCTTCCCGCAAGGGCAGTCCTCGAATAAATTCTTCATATGGGATAATTATGTTGTAAAAAAAAAATAAAATCTTTTTATGTTATATTAAAGGCACCCGCGCAAGTTGTTACCGATTTTTCTTGCTTTTATGAAATATATGCAGTTCAGGCAGCTAAGTAAAAGTGTACTGGTTAATGGGTATCGGACTGACAGATTTTTCCAGTCAAATGGCATGAAAGGATGCGAGTTCCAAATGGTTATTAGGCGATACTTTTTGATGTTGATATTGAATATGGTTTATGCACATTTATATAATGATAGAAATGCATAGAAAGTATATTTAACTAAATTTGTTTGAAATCTGCTCATTAGTTGCGATTGTTGGGTACGAAATTCCAGCTAAAAGTAAGTGGTCTTATCGTTTAGCTGATTCAGTTCATTTTTAGTTGTTTTTAAAATATATCGCATATTAAATATTACATAAGACCCTTCGATCTTTGACTTTTAATTTTTCGAATTAAGCCTCAACAGAATTCGAAAGATCACAGGGAGATTTTAACTTTTAATTATATTTTTAAATAATTTTTTACAATTTATTTTAGCGTGCGCATAAACAAATAGACAGACGGTTTAATATTCGTAAATCCATTTTTGTTTAACACATTCAGACTATTTCAACTCCAACTGATAATTTAATTGTGATAAGCAACGATAAGGTTAAAAAAAATTACATTTTGTGCAACATATTGCAAAAACTTAAAAACTATTTTGATGGCGGATAAAACATATATTTACCTAACTTAATCTTGTTCAATTCGTTATTTATTTTATAACGATAAAATAATTTATATTCAAATGATTAACTCAATCCAGGAAAGTCAATTTCCAAGCTGTTTCTTAAGAATATTTCCAACTTTATTTCATTTTATCAATAAATAAGTAAGTTCAAACATCCCACATAGCAATTGCAATGCAGTATAGTTACAGCAACAATAACGATCATATGAAAAAACTGAAAATACCTCAGTGTTAGACTCATAACAGCAAATTGCGCTTTCAGCGAACAATTAATCTCGCCATTTAATGACAAATTATTTCAACAACTTGTACGCACATAGACACATGAGTGAAAAATCGAAATTAAACTCGTGTCAGCTCAGTTGCATTAAAAAACAATTACTTGCGTGGCCAAATATGTACAAATGTGCATCGATCGCTCTCACATGCACACAAATGCACTTGAATAAATTGCCCAACACGCACACATATGCCCATTCGCTTAAGCGAGTTGTTGATTTCTTACATACGCCCGCATAACGGCCTTATTCGGACAAGCGCCGCCATAGACAGCTCACAGAATTGACAACGCGAGTGCTGGCAAATACATATTGACATGTCCGTGTCGGTGAGCATTGACAGGAGCATGAGTTTTTCTTCATTCATTCTTTTATTGGCAGACCAATTACATACTTAATTGGTTTACAGCATTTAAGAAAGACAACAAGAAAAAAAAAAAAAACAGTGTGTTGTAATTAAAGTACTAACTACAATTAGCAATTGCTTTAGTGAATGAATTAAGTATTTATGTGCCATAGACAAATTTAACAGTCACATTACAGTAACTGCTTTGAGTAAAGTACATATAAGTCAAGCTATAATGAAATTCGTTCCGACCAAAGTCTCTCACTCCTTGGACTTTTTATTAGATTTTACTGGAATTTACTGGAATCACCTGAAAAGCTGTAAAAAAGGCGCTGGGGTCTAAGAACTGGTGTTACTTGAGACAAAATACAAATCCCTTTCGCAACAACATCAAAAATTTAGACGGAATAATTTTTTTTTTTTTTTTTTCAATTTTCTTCTTTGTTACCAATATTCTCTGCACCGTTATTTACACCCATGTTGCAACTTAATAACACCGCAACCTGTTGGCGACCCAGCAAACGACTTGGCAACATTGTCGTGCAACCGCAGCTGGCTAGCGAATACACGAAATAATTCAATTTATGCGTAATAAAGTATAAAAAATTTCGCGGCCTGATTCCTCTGTGTGTGAGAACAAATACGAAAATGTGATATAAAAAATGAACACAAAATTATCTGCAGTTGCGGTTAGGCGCACTACGTTTTATGCGGCGTTACGGCAAAGCGCGATAACACGAACTTAATCATTCCGAGTTATGACAGCCAAAAATGAAAAACGCAATGCTACTATTGTGTACACAAAAATTAATATACATGAGATATACACAAAAAAAAAAAAAATCGTGTTTTCACTACATGTGCTAAAGTGAGTACAACGTTTTGTACTAAAATAAAATTTTTTAAAAAACATGAGAAAATGTTATTTTCTGTTAGTCGGCTAGCTTATATTCGTAAAAAATGTGTAACCAAAATGTTAATATTTTTTTTTAATGTTTTAAGTATTATTTTAAAAAGTAAAAATAATTAATTGCTTAAACATTTTAATCACGAGCTTTCTTTTACACCACGTTGTGTTATATTTCAAAGAGTTGAAAAAATCTTGACTTATATTATTATTTCAGCAATCATTAATTTTGCAATTTTCCGCAACTCCCACTTGCGGTTAGGTAAAAATTGAAAAACCCGCAGCCAAAAGATGCTCAATCATACATTCACTTCATTGGCGCACCAGTGCTTTGATATTATACATTTATGGCCTATAACGCAAGACGTTACAAATCACTGCCCATTTTCTGCTACGTTTGCCAGCTTTGTGAATTTAATTTTAACGAAATTTGCATAAAATCCACATTTTGGTAGTTTGCTTGCGTTTAAGCTTAATAAAAATTTAAATGAATTTTTAGTGAACTCCAAAAAGCAAAGAATTTGCTGAAGCCCACTTATCAATGCGCAAACACATACATCGATGTTCATGAATGAAAAGTGAATCGCTTAAATGACTTTAGTTCACACACTAAAACTTATTAAAATGAAAGGTTTAATTTACGATGATTTCTGATACATAATTCGTGAGTATTTTGTAATTTTCTTATGAACATGCAGTAACCAAGGAGTTTACGAGAAATATTAATTTCTGCATTATAAACAACAAACTATTTGTGATATAAGAAATTTGAGTAAAATTGGAAAAAATCTTCACCACCCCTACCAGATAGCTTATACGTATGTATGTATGTAACTTTATTTTTCTACCCAAATATACTCAAAATTGTTACTTAGATCTCATGTTATTTATTATATTATATACTTATATTAATACATATTAAATCACCGATTAAACACATTTTCTTCCAACACCCTTACACACTTTTTCCTCAATAGTCAATACTTAATTTTTATTGTATTATTGTTGTTGTAAGCTAAATATAGAAACATCCAGCACATTCTTTTCGTTTACATTTCTATTCATTCTAGCACAAACACTCCAAGCATCACCTGCTTCGGGCCTCTGCTCTGACTCGTAATATAGCATACGTCGAAGACTCGTGAATGCCCAGCGCAGTGCTTAGCAAATTTTGTTGTTGGACCTACATTACACCTTTTGCCTATATAATTTCTATGTATATAATAATTTATATTTATTTGAATAAAAAAATTTGCTAATTATCAAATTTGTTTCTAAAGTAGCAATTAAACGTTGAATGCACAAACTGCACATTTCGCAAACAAACAAATGATACTGACTTGCATTTTTATTTCTCTGTCGGCAGGGACGCTTTAACAAATGTTGCCGAAGCTTCACGATATGTTCAATTGCAAAATAAACAAACACCTTCATGTTCACACGTGTTTAGTTATGTGTATTTGATATTAAATCAAATTATTTATTATTTAACGCACATTTAAAATTAAAATTATAAATATTCGCTTGGTGCTCTGTGGCAGTTATTTTCTTTTTTGCTTCGAAACCGGGTCGATTTAATGTATGAAAATGCGTTCTAAATTTCGACTGTGATTAAATGACCTGTTTCAATGATGCTAACCATTCCAAATTTATGGCTCGATTCTAAACTTATGTACATATGTATATTGCAAAATATTAACATATTACAAACATATGCATTCAGGCTTAAATGTTTTACCTCATTTGACATACATATGTATATATGCACACACAAATCCATTTACCCTGGCGCCTTATTCACACCAATGCATTTAAACGCTTTCAATTTCCGCTTGTTGCTTAAAGTTAAGACTCTTACGTCAAGCATCTACAGCCAGTTGACAACCGCTGAAAATGCGACAAAAAGCGAAATGAAATCGCTAAGCCAAAAGCCGTTAGCCGGCTGACAACTTCATTTGCTGCAATGCTTATTCGACATGAGCAAGCGAAATGCCTAGAGCCGACAGTCGGCTAACAAGTGAGGGCAACGCAGACAAGCGGTGAATAAACACTTCTCATAACATCCAATCAGTTACGGATGAAAAGTGAAAATCCAGCGCACGACAACCTGTTGAAATCCATCCACTGCCGCGACGTTTAATGTGTAAATATTTGCTAGGATTTGCGTGGTGAACGCACTTGTTACGTTTTAGCTTGTTAGTTACCTGGCTGATCGTAAATCTCGCATTGCGTTGTGTAAAGGCACAAATCACCATCGTGGCGCTCGTGTCACACACGACGGGCGGTGCTCCAGTGGCCGCACTGCGTGTTGTAACGAGTCACTGCCCCATTTCTGTAATTGAATTTATATTGATTTAATTACAATCGATAGCGGAAATTAGACGAGTTGCGTAAAGTAATCAAAGAAGTAGTGCACTTAAATCAGAAAAAATTGTGTTATTGGCGAATGCACTTTTAATTAATTATTGCGTAAACAGTTTTGTAATTCTGGCGAATTTTTTTTTTTTTATTAATTAGAATACTCAGCTTATTATATAGTTGTATATTATTATTTTAGTATAGCTATTTTTTGTATGAAACATTTTTGAAAACGATTTAGCATTAGTTTTTTTCTAAAGTTGTCTTAAAAATTAAATTTTTTTGGAAGTCTGCTAATATTGCGAAAAAGTTAGCATAAAATTGGGCGAACTCACGAGACTAAGAAAAGAAGACAAACAAAATTTAACATTGCCAAAATGTAAACAAGGTGGTCAGAGACTTCGTGTAAGTGTAAAGATGGTTAAATTTCATTAAAAGCTGTAGACTTAGCTAAATGTAAACAAAAAGTTCACTGAGCTGAAGTGTAAACACTAAGGTCATTGATTTCGACAAAATATAAACAAAGTGCTACTGCCCTCATAAATTGTAAAAAAAAGGGAAGACCCAGTAAAATGTTAATAAAAGGGCCAGTGACCGTAAATGCAGATAATGGTGGTTGACTTAGCTAAACGTAACAAAGGTTGTTAACTTTGCTAAATTTGAATATGGGACCACATGATTCAAGATTTTTAATCAGATTTTTATATTGGTAATTTATTGTCATGCTATTCTCCAGAAAAAGAAGCCTAGTTAACAATCTCAAGAGTAAAGAAATTATGTGATTGACTATTTTGCCCAGTGTGGAAGGAGTTATTTAGTTACTCAAAGTATTTGTGAAGATTATCCGAGAATTACAAGCATTAAACAAAGGGTAACAAAATAATATACTTTGAAGAAATTTACACAAAATCGAGAATGCGTTATATGATATTATTTTAACTGATCTCACCCTGACCTTCATACGGAAACCTGTTGTTGTTATCATTTTTAATAGTAGCATATTAGTAGCATAAAATGCTTTTGGAAAACGTAATTGTGGAAACGGTTATTTATCAAGATGACTTGAAGAAACTTTATATCGATTGCTTAATGTGTATATACAAGAAAATTGATTTTATACCTAAATATAAATTTGTGGTATATTTCCAAATACACTGTTATTTATTTATTCGTTGGTTTAGTCTCTGGATTTTTACTTAGAAAAAGTTAAACCATAATATAGTTTTAAACAAGCCTCTAATCATGGTTGTGGGTGCATGTTGACCACACATATAAAATTTTATTTTAAAGAGCCTTCACCTCAAACATTAATGCAGAAGCTAGAGTTTTAACCGTTGGAATAATATTTGTAATGGTTCTACCGTTGATACCTACTACATTTGCATTGATTTTAAGTGCTACTACTTAATTCAGTTTTTGGTAGAAACATATCTTCGAAAAGGAAGAATATATTAACATATACAGAACGTCACTCTTAGGTTGTCATATGCTCCTTATAGTTTTCGGCTGTAATACAACTCAACTCAGGGGGGCCTATTCTGTAACTCGATTCGAAAAAAAACTTACTCGAATTCGGATTTTTTATATTCTGTAACTCGATTTTCGTATTTTCAAGCGAATTTTCGAATAAAATATTCGTTAGCTTTTGAATTGTAGAAAGCAAACACGAAAATTGTACGTTCTTATTCTGGCACAGGGTGGTACAACTTTCGCATAATTATAAAGTAGATCCGAATTTCGAAAAGAATACATTTACGAATCGAGATACAGAATAGGGCCTCAGTTACTATACTCATAGATAAGCATACCGAATTCATCTTCAGTTAATTTGTCGTGTGCAAAACATTACACTCCTGCTGCAAAAAAAAAAAAAAAATACCACCAGTGGCGGCAACAACAACATACAAATACATGTAACATTGCTTCTGAGATAAGTATCACGGACACGACACCGAAGTGACATTTGAAGAGCAAGGGCATAAAAAGTGCACGACGCTGCCACTTCAGGCGCGTTTCGTGATTTGTGGGAGTGACAGAATTTGAATAACCAAAAGCAGCCGTTGAATGCAAAAACAAACAATAACAAGTGAGCATAAAAAGTAAAACCGAAAAACAACAACATGAAGATTACTCTGATGTTATCAGCGGTGTTCACATGGGCACGGGTTCAGATGGAGCGCTTTCGAAATAGAAATATTCATGCACGGGATTCTTACGAAAAAGGCGCGTTAAATTGAGAAGTTAAAAATTCTTGTAGCTTACCTGCTGTTTCTTCTGCAACACAAAAATAGAAGGAGTTGCAACAATTTCGTAGCTTCTGTGATCTTTATGATTTGCGCTACAAAAAAAAAAACACAATAATAATAAGAACCACCATACAACATGCATGCAAAGCAGGTATCGTAAATTTAACCTCACATATAAATATGCTGCATACATACATATAAGCCCATACACGTAACAAAATCTGAACAGCCGGCACTAGAGAACAACAACAGCTTTCTATATAGTATGTATCGAAAGCCACCTTCAATACAAGTGCGCTTTATTTAGTATGGCATGTGGCCCAGTCAGTTCCGTTCGGTGCATGCAACGCTTCACATTTTTATAGCTTCTTTATGCTTTTATGTTTTTCATTATCTTTGCACCTTCTGCTGCCTCTTTTGTTACGCTAAGACAGCAATTAAGCGTTATAATAAATCTTCTTTCCTCTTTCCTGCTTGCAATACATATGTGCGGATTTATTTGATATGCAGGATTAAAATTTAGTGCGTACGCGGTGGCGGGTTGTAAATCTGGAAGTTAAATACATTTTATTGGGCATTTAATTATTATGCTTAAAGCGTTACACGCTGCGCAGATATTTATAGTAAACTAAAGAAAAGGGTATTTAAATATTCATACTCGGGAATATTTTGGTGAGAATATGGCTTTTTGGACTTTGGTGACTCTGCAGCTTCAATTTCTACGCTTAAGAAGTCGCTTACAGAATTCTTTTTGTGGTAATAATAAAATAATAATTTCTTGATGTTGCATTAAGATGAGTTTAGTGACCAAAATGGTGCTTACCATTAAATATTATTCATGGAAACTGAATTTAACAAGATATCTACTTAAGTTCCCTTTTTATTCTTCTTTTTTATTCTTATTTTTTT
The DNA here is from genome assembly GCF_001853355.1 of Bactrocera latifrons. Taxonomy (NCBI): domain Eukaryota; kingdom Metazoa; phylum Arthropoda; class Insecta; order Diptera; family Tephritidae; genus Bactrocera; species Bactrocera latifrons. The sequence continues at coordinate 150,523 of NW_017537578.1, forward strand.
CCTACAATAACACAAACTTGTTTATGTTTGTGAAAATTTACTTTCCATATGTCAATTCGTTTGTTTGAGAGCTGTTTGTTTACGACGTGTTGAACTGCCATGAGATTTTTACCGTCTAAAGAAATTAAATAGTTTGCTTGAAATTTTGAGTTATCAATAAAATGTGGCAAAATTTTTTTTAGGCATACTCTATCATTAGCACAAGAGTGCCATAATGCATTCATGAAGAAAACGAGTCGTCCGTCCATTTTTTGTTAATAATGATAACATCGAAAAAGTTAAAAAAGAAGTGCTTAAGCATCGTGTAGGCATCAGAGAATTATCAAGATTTCAACCTCTTTGTCGGATATATTCAACACATTTTGGTGAATGTTTTCAATATAAGACGTGTTAATGCTAGTCTTGAGCCTGGTTGGCAGCGTGGCTGAGGGCCCTGCAATCAGCAAATCCTTACTGGCGACGAGACGTGGGCTTGCTAACATTAAATTAACATAAAAAATTATTTTTTTAATACTTTTTGGCTTAGAACTGACTCCGCTAATACTAAGTTAATTAATACTAAGCTGGTATGAGAAGGTATTTCGGGGATAAGTTTTACATATTTTTTCTCTTTGCAAACACAGGTCGTTGAGGAACAATTCTTTAAGACTATTTGAAAAAACACGATCGCGAAATTTGATTTGGTTAAATTTTTTTTTTTTTTTTTTTTTTTTTTGAAAAACGCCAAAACTCAAATGGCATCGAAAATGTCCGAGTTTAAAATAGTATATGTTTATAACAATAAAAACTTCTAACAAAATATTTGATTTTTGTATGAGACAAAATTGTTGAAAAAAGATGTTTTTTACCCTAGGAAACCCTAGAAATCCCTTAAATATTATGCGATTTTTTTATTTATTTATTTTTTTTTTTTTTTCTTTTTGCCCTAGGTCATTTCACGAACAATATGTTCCAACCATCGCATTGTAACGGAAAGTTTGGTTGGCAGTAGAGCGTGAACATACATTAATGAATAAAAGGCAAATTCGCCTGCACACTGCATGTGTTATTATTGTTGTGTACACTTCTACACCAATGGCATTACACAATATTAATATTAACGGTGAAGTAATTCACTACTAATGCGAATATAATTTAAATATTTATTACACATTAGCGTTATGAGTTTATACAATCTTGACTGTGAAATGTGTTCCTTTTGTATTATATTATTAAGAGTTAGATTATATTTTAAGAACTTAAGTTAATAATTTCAACACCTAATATTTCATAACATTCATTAACAGTTTCCATAACGTTTTTTTTTTAATAATAAATACAATTGAATAATTATTGTTTGTTGTTCCTCATGAACCGGATATGGAAAATATAAACATGTTATTTTCATACTCTGAATATTAATATTATTTAACTAGTAATCATTGAGTACAGTTATGGCCACAATATCAATTAAGTATTGTTAACTGCACTCCATTTTTTCATATGTATGTGTATGGTGCATTTATCAGCGGAGTATATGTACTTATATAGTTCCTTCAGCATAACATGGAAACTTAATATCACTGCAGCCGAAGCGAAGCCATAAAATGGTGAGATTGATTGTTCGATCGGTAAATGATCAGTTGCTCAATGTTCAATGACTCTTCGCCAGTTGAGAGCTTTGCACTTGAACGAAGAAACTACGCTGACTATCTGGTTGCCGGCTGCCTGCACTTATAAAGCTTCTCTTTCACATTCATGGGAAAATAAAGTCAAATCAATGACTTTGGCACCGTTTTATAATTTGTAATTATGCTGAAATGCTGATGTGCAGTTAAGAGGAATTTTTTTAAATGTAATTGTTGTAAATTATTGCATAATCTGGTATTAGAAATAGTTCATGAAAACGTAATTGCAGAGCAGCTGGCTGATATATATTTGATTTCTTGTTATCCGTCTCATCTTCAATACCAAATCATTGCAGAATAATTATTCTTAATTAATAAGTTTTAAGTGAAACCAAATACCTCCTAGAATAGTTGAAAAAAGTCTGCTTAGTATCACACTGTACTTTATTATGAGCTTTTGATGGAAATTTAGAAATAATCCAGAATTCGAACTTTCTTACTAAAGTAACTCTTGAACCAAAAAGGGCTAAAAGACTTACGTTTAGCTCAGTTGAAAATTAAAAACTTGGACGGTAGGAAATTAATGGAATTATGGAAATTTTTATCTATAAGAAATTAGCTTTCATTAGCGGCAAAGAGAAACCAAAAAGAGAGAGCAAAAGTTCTTAATACATACAGCTGATGGCCTCGAGATAGTGCTGTTTCTTTTTTTTTTTTTTTCTCTTGTTTCCTGTATATTTATTGTACATGAAATAAAAATATATCTATTTATCTATCTTAATACATATTCCACCCCAGAATACAAATAAAAATGTGCATAAATAATTTTTTGATTAAACATATTCCATTCGTATTCCCTTGTTACGCCACGACACCTGTACAAATATAATTTCTTTTCTGTGTCAAAGCACGGACAACAGAACAAGCCATACACACACACACATACAACATCTTAATTACAACCGCAATTTACTTTGCGCGAGCTCTCAGCTGGGATAATGCTCCGATTAGCCTTTGCTCATTATGGAAATTTATTATGTGCAGTGCGCTGGTGACGATGGATCTTGTCGACGGTTGACTGGCTGCCTGCCTGTTCGCGCTGCTGACGCCATTAACACTCCCATTCGTAATAAAATCCTAAGCAAAGAGTGGAAAGCGAAAATTGCACGGCAGCCGCATCCACGGCAACAAAGACAACAAAAACATGTGGCAACAAAAAGCATATGCCTGCTGCTAACTGCGGCGGTGACGCAAGCAAACCATCAATTAGTGATGCTGCATGGCTGGCATAAATCAGCAGGCCGAAACACCGCGCAGCCAACAAAGATCAGCGCAAAGCCGTGAACTGTGCCTGCCAGCCTCTGGAATTCTGCGGCTTAAGAAGAGTTCGATAGAAGTCCGTGCACCTATGTCGGTATATCCTGTTGCAGATGATTGAGAGCGTAGTAAGATTATGGCTGCGGATCTACCACAGCCCTTGGCGAACAGCCTAAGTACTTACGTACATACGTCTACGGCTACGACTACATAGCTTCACTTTGCATAAAGCACTTGTAGTTGCAGTGTTTTCGGTCGCTGAATGCCTCTGTTGTGTTGCGCAATTGCTGCGTGAAGGGTGAAGGGTTCACTTAGGCAGCGTTTTTTTTTTACTATAGCTTTCGTTAAGCTGTCATTAACGTTTTTTCTTTACTAGTTTTTGCGGATCTCCGCTCATGATTATGATGTTTATCGGCGGCGAAGGTAAATCAAAATTCTACATTTTACGAGCGCATAATAATTGCATAGTCTGTTTTGGTGTTTATGTTCATAGAGGACACGTGGCTTTTTATGAAAGGATGACAGTTGCTAACTTACAAAAATCTGCAATATGGATCTAGTGATCTTTTAAAAATGTAGTGTGACGAAAATAAAAAAAATCCATTTATTTTGATGAAATTATAGACTCTTAAAAAAGTTGTTGATAAGAAGTTGCCGCTGTAGAGACCTCGCAGCAAATCAGAGTAAGAGCATTAAATTTTAGTAATGTTCAAAACAACAAATTTTCAAAACAAAAAAAAAAAAAATGGTGGCTTACTATTGTAGAGAGCAGTAAAGCTTGAGTTGGTCGTTAGCTTTATATGAACACTGTATGTGCGATTTATTTGTAGATTTATGATTATCAACTTTAATACATGTTGATCGTTTGTGTTTTATAAAAGCAATGTGATGCCTAATGGTCTTAAGCTCTGTATTAAACATATAGTGTTTGAGTGTATAAGCAGGTTCAGATTATTTGACGATCTTTGAAGTTTAATTTCTTCAATACCTAAGAGGTTTTGGTGTTAAAAAGTTCGGTGTTCAATTGTTCAAGGAGGATCGCCTGAATAGAAGGACTTGTAGTGTTGATACTTGGTATTGAAGGACTTGAGTACATATTATTATTACCATGTCATTGAATGTCATTCTAAGTGATTTCGGTTCGTCGAAATTGAAATGAGACCGATTATGCACTAATTACAACCTGAACAATTCATATTATGTTTGGATCTTTGTATCGTCTAGAATAACACGTCGGGGACCTTATTATATTCATAATTAAAAGATCAGCATGACCAGCTGAGTAGATTCAGACATGTTCGTCTGTTTGTTCGTCTACCCAACAGTATTTGAAATATCGATCTGAAAGTTTACAAACGTCCATTTCCTGCCAAAACATCGCCAATATGTTGGAACCGCCCTTATCGGATCTAAAGCATAGAGCTGCCATACAAACCGAACGATCGAAATCATGTGTTTGCATAGACAACTTTTAACTTGACGAGATTTCCTTACCAAAAGTAAAAAACTACAAACATCTTCTTCTTCTTAATTGGCRTAGACACCGCTTACGCGATTATAGCCGAGTTAACAACAGCGCGCCAGTCGTTTCTTCTTTTCGCTACGTGGCGCCAATTGGATATTTCAAGCGTAGCCAGGTCCTTCTCCACTTGGTCCTTCCAACGGAGTGGAGGTCTTCCTCTTCCTCTGCTTCCCCCGGCGGGTACTGCGTCGAATACTTTC
>NW_017537578.1:159183-202164 GCF_001853355.1 Bactrocera latifrons
TATTTTACCGTTTTGATATAACTTAATTGTTCAGTGTGACTTCTTGTGAGCCTTGTGATCTCTTTTTATTTTAAGAAAGTGGTTACTTTGAATCGATGAGCAAAAATAAGAGTGAAAATAGGCTTTCAGTAAAGTTTGTTTAAGTTTCCTAACTACTTAATTTTCAGCTTAAGCTTTATAGGATTATACGATTCTGACAGTGGTATATAAACGAATTTATCAGATCTCACAGCATTTACTTAACGTTTTTTTTTGTTAGATCTTGATGTAGATTAAATGATTATTGGATTATTATTTTTTAAACTGCTTATAAAGTATGAATACAAGTAAAAATACTACCACTTTCATTTCCATTCGAAGATATGAAGCAACCATTTAGCGGCTCCTCTAAAATTTTCAATCTATTTATAATATAGGTTCTCCATCGAACATTAATAAGCAATTAGTACCAAATGGCTTGCAATGCTTAAAGGATAATAGCAAGGCAGCGCACGCTGTGATATCTTGAAGTTTTATAGGATTTTTTCCTTACATTTAGAATGCTTATAGGCAGACGTTATGCCAGAAAGGTGCCAAAAGTTTGCTTGTCGCGTGACTCCACCTTAAAATTTCACAAATTTACTCAAAGACGGCTTAGGCATAAAGAAGCTAATAAATTACCGCGGCTCAGATTTAAGTTGGTGAACACGATCCCGATTCCTTTGAAATGAAGGGGAATTAAATTGATAATGGATGACGATTGCATAGTAAAATCAATTTTTTTTAGTTGTTGCGTAAATCTTTCAGATGACAGGGCAAAATTAGGTGGCATGTTTACTAAAACATTGTCCAACTTTTTTACTCTCTACCGTTTTTATATTCGCAATACTTAATAATACGAAATGTAATCCCCTCTATTTTTTATTGAGTATTCACATGACTTTCTGCATCAGCACTGAAAAGAACCTTGCATAGTAGTTTCAGTTACGAAGACCAGTATTATAAGGTCTACAAAAGACAATATAAAGTTAAAAAAGAGAGAAGGTAATAAACAAAACATAGATTGTGGCAACTTCGATCTTTTATTCTAATACTTTAGTTCCCCTTATTTTCTTCATACCTCCATCACTATACACAAACAATTAATTTTTCTTTTCAATTTATACCCGCTTATATGGCTGCTATGTGCTTAAGTACTATCTCAAAGCAATGAGATACATTACTGAAGTGATGAATTGGTAAATAGCGGTATTTCCCAAACTTGAATATTTGATTGATGAATATCAATTTCATGGTTGGAGACCTCGTCTAATGCAGCAGATATAATACATTCAAAGCTGTACAACGTTGAAATTAATAACTTTAATGACCCATTAAAAGCAAATTTGTTCAGCTGAAAGAAATGTGAGAATAAGCAGACTTTTTGTTTTAATATTTTCTTTTATAACAGCCAACCTAATAAGATGCAGTTGAGATGATGAGAATTTAATGCAGATAAATTGAGACGAATGAGTACTAAATGGTCTCTACTTACTTTTGAGTGGCAGACATAATTTGGTTGTGGAATGTTTGGTCGTCGAAGTAAATCTACCATATAGGTGTAATTGTCATGTTTAATAAAAATTTCATTCTAAAAGCATTTTACTAAAAAATTATACTACCAACGTTTGAATCTCCAATCCAACTTATTACTGTAACTTTTTAATATAAAAATCCGCTTAGATGAACTTAAGGTCTTTACCCCCTAAGTACTAGTATATCGGTCTGATAAACCTTCACTGTATCGTCGCGTTTCTTCAACCTGTATCAGGCAATCTACAGCGTATGCTAAAGGTCTTTCCACCACGCCTCATCATCTCTCTAGGTAAACTGGTTGAAGCATTTTTAGAACAATGACTTTGAGTGGAAAGTGCAGCTAACCTTAAAATTGAAAGACATTTCACTAAAATATGTATTCATAAACATAAACCTTTATTACTTGTAATAAACCACACCGTTCATTATTCATCCCGGCTGACCGACAAATCAACCAAATTAATACCCAGAAACGCTCAAAGTATAATGTCAATCGACAAGTGTTGAGTTTGTTGAACTATTTGTTTTGATAAACTCAAAATTTAATAATAAGAAAATTAATCTGCTTTTTCATATTCACTTAGTTTATAGTTGCACGCACAATAATATTTTGATAATGAACTTTCCAAAGCGAAGTAAGCTCGAACAAATTGACATTGTCCGGTTTTAGCCTATAGTGAGCTTACCTAATTCACCGAGCGTCAAACACGACGAAAAACGCTTCAAGTGACCACTCGTGACAACCAGTGTCGATAGATACCTAAATATATGTACGAGTATGTTGATCTGTACACACTATATGTGTTTGTAACATGCTGTGAATAATAATGAAATATTAAGCAATGAATAAATGAGCAAATTGTTGTGAACGGCCTGAGGTGCTAACAGTACCTGGTCTCATTCTTCGGTTAGAAAAATAAAATTGGATTGAATGTGATATGTTTATATTTGGTGGTTGACCCACATATCTTGAAGCAGTGGTCAAAACGAAAATTTAAATTCTTTTCAGATAGTATTCTGTTTGAAATACGCTTAGAAATACCGAAACGTATTACTGTAAACGTATGTATGTATGTATAGTAAACATTTGTTAATCCATGTTATGGATATGTTATTACCAACAACTATATCTTTCACCAACTGTATTTTATTCTATCTTTCATTTCATTCAGCATCTCTTTTCATCTTTTTTTTTTTTTTTTTAATCACCGTGAGCCAATGTTGTAATAGCCATTAAATATGTTATGGACAAGAATGTTCGAAATCTGGCAAAAATGTATACAATCAACCATACATATATCTGCAAAATTATTTATATGTATATATGAATGTGTGTATGTGTTCAAGTGGAAGTAAAAGGCTAGAACTAAAAAAAACCTTACGCTGAGTCCAAGCTCAGCTATTGCGCTGCGGTTGCCAAGTTATTGTGAGAGGTGTGAGAAAATATATTAGTCAAGCGCAATAAATATGTATAATGCAGCATTGCTAAGTAGTTTGGTGGTGGCGATGCGTACACCGCACAGGAAGCAATGATTGTGGTAAGAGAAACGAACAGTGGGTCTAAACAGTAGGGAAAAATTTAAAATTTTTAATGGTAATATGATTCACTAGAAGCCAAAAAAAATTATAAATTCGGCTGCAACGAAGCTGCAACATTCTTCACAAAGGCTGTTCTTATAGCATAGAAGGTAATAAAAAGGTCTTTATCTTGAACAATGTCATTGGAGATTATAGCATCTTGTTAATTCATGCAAAAATTTGTGAAGATATAATATAATGACTTATTTTTGATCGATCAGTTTGTATGACTACAATATCTAATAGTAGTTTGATGTTGGCGGTTCAATAAAATGAGCAACCTTTTCAGGAAAACTTTCAGATCGATATATAAAACGGAGGGACTTATTCGCGTATAAATAGACGGTCAGATAGATGGATATTTATTATTTATGTATATACCTCACAAGCTGTCCGAAATTTTTGGAAGTAGCAAAGTTCAAAGCATTATTATTACAATGCAATAATATATCCTTTTCAGGGTATAAATATATTTTAAAGTTTATTCATATAGATGAAATCAATCTCTTACTTTACCTACATACTATATAGTAACAGCCATGAAATCTGAAAGGGCTTAACAAAGTTCGTTGCAGAACGTAATGTAAAACCCAAAAACACAACTTTATGCAATTTTATAAAAAACAAAAAAAAAAAAAATATTTTATGAGAAATGACTTACTGTGCTAACGACTACAGGCATGCAATTTAACGGTAGTGTCAATTACCATAATTGCAACTCTGTGACAACGCCATTACTACTCTACGGAGCAATGTCATGTGTGGGCAGGCACACGAGCTGAGGCGTGAAATTGAGATCTCACCACAAAATACTTACTAAACGATCACGTTTTTAGCAAAATTTCGGTTCAGAGTTATAAAGCTCAATTATCGGAATTAAAAAGTGACAATTCTTAAGATATATATTCTCTTATATATGTGTACATACTTTATAATTTGCAAATTCTTACGTCAACAATTTCTTTCTTCAGCATTTTCCCAAATAAAGCAGACTTCTCTAGTCTCTTTCTCACCGCTCACAGTTCATGCCATTTCTAAGCAAAAATGTTTCCCTCTATGCACCGATAAATGAAATTAGTGAACATTTTAATGCCGATTTCCCGCAACAATGCTCACTTAATGAATTCTTCTATACTTTCGCTTTCAAGAAGGCGAAGGTGAAATTGCTGGATTCGACTTCTTTTGTATAAATTTTTTTCCAATTCATTTTGGACCCTTTCACTTGCTCCATTTAACGCCGCATGCACCGCTGAGAACAGTCCGCCAAGCACTGGCGCAAGTTCATTAAATGTGAGCAATTGTGGCGCCCTCAACACGCTGCGAAGCTAATTGAAGACGGTCGGTTAAAGAGTGGAAATTCATTTCCTTTAATCTACAAGTAATTGAAATACGACGCTGAATGAATGAAGCGCTGTTAATGACTTGTCTTTTGACTCGAGTTCAAACGAAGCCGTCATTTGCCGTTAATTCATTTATCTGCTAATTATCGGTCAGTAAATGAAAGTGAAGTTTGTGGCACCACTTGTGGATTTTCCATTTACATTAAGATTTAAATCATTAAAATTAATATATTAGAAGATAAGGTGGAGTAAAAATTACATTAGTGGTTAGTTACATTTAGTGGTTTCATGGGGTCTCATAAAGTTGTAATATATGTATATAGATGAATTTTAGTTGCGAAAAAAAAAAATAAAAATATTTTCCCATCAAACTTTATGTTTTTCAATTATAAGAAAAATCGCAATTTTTGAATGCTGACAGTATATTAATTCATTTTCATATCCTACAGAATTTAAAAAATTATACTTACCATGACATGTTTAAAGTGCTAGAGCTACACTTTACTTTGATTGAAATATTTCTGAAAACCCTTACTCAAAAACCAATTTTCTCATATTTTGCGATTTTTGAAGGACATGCCACAAAATAAAATACTTGCTCAAAGCACTACGAACGAAATATTGCTAAAATCACCTATTAATATTAATTATGAATTAAAATGGAAACCACGATTAATACATAAACTACAACAGTTTTCACAAAAGTATTACGTGAACGCCTCTCTGATCAAGCTCTGGAGTCTTTCAAATGTATCCTAGAATTAAATAGGGGGGGCCAGGGTTTTCAAGGTAAAAAAAAAAAAATTTTTTTTTTTGAATTTATTTCTCAAATCTGGATTGAGTAATTTTTATTCGGATTTTTTGTACATTATAGAGCACACTTTTGACAATGTAATGTAATTTTTTCATGTAAAAATATTGAGGCATAAGCCGGTAACAGTGCTTTCCCCAGAACGTCTTGAGACAAAAAGGATTTGCAGTGTGCACTATAACTCAGCCGAAAATTATCTGAAAATAAAAAATAAAGCAAAATTACGTGCTCTGATATTTTTTTTTTTTTTTTTTTTGTTTGTTTGTTGCATTCAAGTTAAGTTTTGGCGGCCATCTAAAGTGTAAACTGTTATTTTCCACTCAAAATTCCGCCATTTTGTTGATGGAAAACAATCTTAATGAAAAAAAAAAAAATCATGAATATTGGGGAGTGGTATTTTATATGTTAAAAATGTGTTCAAAGTTTAAATTGAATCGATCAAGTAGTTTTGAAATGACAGTGAACAAGGACTTTGAGAAAAACGCGTCTGCAGCTGCACTTCTATCCCGACCGCCCTCAGCTGTTAGAGTTAGAGCGTTCAAGGCCAGGAGACTAATAAGACGATAACACTAAGAGTATTACTTCTATCGACTTAAAATTTTAAGGAAATATTATAGAAATGTTAAACAATAATATAAGACAAAAAAAATCGATTTTTAGAAAGTGAAAATCCCTACCCTTCTTTATTTCTATATTACTAACATATATATATAATGCTTCAATGCTAATAAAAATTAAATAAAGCAACAATAATTTTTTTCAGTATTCATAGGCATTCAAATTTGCAAGAGCAGAAGGCAAAGAAATGTAACGTCTGCAAAATTTATTGCACTTACCCATCTAAAATTGCAATGCTTCCGCAATATGAACAGGCGAAGTTGTTATGAAATATCAATGTTTGTAAACACACGTATTGAAATATGATACATATACATATATTTATATATGTTTATTTATATATATTTAGGTTTTGATATAACGATTACACAAATCGAATTTTCGCTGTCATTTGCAAATTCAAATACAAAAGTCAAGTAATTGCAGCAAAATATCGGGTTTCCTTTTGAAATCCAAAAACACTGGAGAATACGGAAAAGCTGTTTATTATTTTTAACATATTTTTCCATATTGCCAGTTGTAGGTTTTTCTTTTTAGAGTTTTTTTACAATTTTTTTATTTTTATTTCCGCAAGCTTTACTTTAACTTGATTACTTTCCCAGTTTGGTTAACGATGTCAACTATTAATGCGTTAAGTTTTTTTGTTTCTGTTTTCAATATTTGCATATTGAACAGTTTACCTCAAAATGTGCTTCTAATATGTTTTTTTGTTCAGCTCAATCGATAGATTGTGACGGTAGCATAATAGCGATGAATGCAAGAAAAAAATAAGTAAAAGCGAAGAATGCAAATAAAAATTCCTAACTGAATTAATACAATTTTTACTTTCGAAATCTCTTTTTTCTGATTTTTAAAGGCATTAGTTTCTACAAGCATGTATAGTATTTATATATTATGACAAACCTAGCTAATACGGATATATAGTATGCTCTGTTCCTTCATCTAGAAACTACCTGATTGCTACCTACATACTAACATACTCCTTTGTTCATACATATGTGAGATTTAGAGGAAAGATATGCATGTAGTGGAACTCTTAAAGTTTTTAGGACTTACGAAAAGATCATTTATCCAGCATGTGGTTTACCAAGTGATTTTAAATGCATTATTTAATAATAATTTTTTTTTATTTTTTATTATAGTAAATTTAAAAATGTGCTTTAACCGATAACTCTTCATTCGCATCAAATGAAAGGTTTATCTGTCGTATTAACAAAATCACGACCAAATGGTATAGGAAGGTTCTTTGCAGAAAAGCATGGAAAATGCTTATTTGCTCAGAAGTCTGTGTGTGGGAGTGACGGTTGGTTCTTTTGCTTCATATCAACTTGTGCACTCACCTTTCTGAATAAGTATTTTGCTCCCTATATATGTAACTATTCTTTTGTCGAAATTATGCCGTAATATAGTGAGTTACATTTGCATTTCAGTCAAAATATATTAGTGTGTTAGAATCTATACACAACAAGTCTTATAAACCATTTTGGTGCTTATCCCTTCACAAACATGCCTTCTTCACAGAAGGATTAAACACAATATAAATTAAAATTGTTTGTCAAATTATTTAATATTTTCACCCATAGTTCTCAAAAGAAACGCAGTTATGAACTCCATATTCTTATCTTTATCTCCTGCCTCGTTTAATTTTATCTGAAGACCTTTCATTTTCGATGAAATTGAAATTCTGTAGAGCAGTCTGAACTACCTACAAAATTAAATTATTGAAAATTTAAATAACGCATTTTTCAATCGACTCCACAACCACACACAAACTCATAAGTTCATAACTCGCATTGTGCACTATTTTCCATTTCGAATCGTAATACTTGTAAGCATATTATGGAAATGAAATGCGCTGCCATGCGGTCTGTCATGCCGCAATCGGCGAGTGACACCGAAATTCATTCATTTTTAATGTTGCACCTGCATTAGTGTAGCATATTGATTGGTCGTGCTGCCACACGAGTCAATGAAGTAGCGTACTGATTGTTATAATTCAAATACAAAAACAACAAATATAATATTAATAAAAAAAGGTAAAAAAAAAGCACGTTAACAAATAAGCGCAAATATTTTACAATTGCCAGCCAGTTACCCAGTGACTGCGGATAAGCCCAGCAAATGTTAATGGAAAATGATAAATATTTATAATGCGCATTGCGCTGGAAATTAAAATTGGATCGCTGATTTATTCTTTAACATGCAAAAGTTCATAAATATTCGAGAACAAGGTATTTTATTAATTATATTATAGGAGCTACGCCTCTTAAAATTGCTATTATTAAAAGGTTTTGCATCCAAGAGAGAAATAATTATTAATTTAAATACATACTGCTTAGTTTCTGAAGGTTTAAAGGTTAATTTATAGCGCTGCCTTTGAAAAAATGCAATGAGGTAATCAATGTCTAACGACAATAGTAGATTGAAACAAAGAAGGAAGGGCTAAATTCGCGTGAAACCGAACAATTTATACTCCTACAGCTTGCAGAAATCAAAGAAAGGGAAATACTTTGAGGTGTAAAACCTCAATCAGAGGATCGAGGACACATGAGGTTTATTAGAAAAGCGAAAATCTTTATATGACTTATTTATTTTTCCCAATAGTCAGCCGGATGTTCGAAACTTTAATTTTAAACACGAAGACACAATGTTATTTTATATAAGCGGCATAAAGTCACCTGGAAATTCGAAAATCTATATATTAGGTATATAAAGATTATGGGAGGTACATTATCAGAGAAAATTATCCTTTAATTTCAATCATAACATTCATATATTTTCGGACAAAAATCAACTATAGGATCCGTAGTCCAAATATTCAGTACCACTGGGCTTGAACACTTTCTGTTGGATTTGAACAATTTTTGGTCACAAGGTGGCACACCAAATGCTTAATTCACGCAATGTTTTATCCCGTTATAATAATTATTCCTTCATCTAGTGCTATTTAAAATTGTGCTATATGGGAAGTAGACCTACTTGTAGTCCGATTTCGCACTGTAATATAGGAATATAGTAAAAATGTTACGTCACAAATTTTGTGGAAATCGGTAGGTCAGGTCCCGAGATATGGGCCAATTATCACTTGGGCTTTTAGTAGTTTTTAATAGTACCGTTATACACTCTCTTTTCCAAAATTCCACGAGTTCTACTCGAATTGTACTAAGGAACCCACATAGTAGCAAGTTGAAGACATCTCAATTTTTAATCAAGTTACAGCTTGCACGAACGGGTGGACAGACAGAAAGACAGTTAACCGGATTTCAACTTTTCTCATCATGCTGATCATTTATACATACATAACCCTATATTCATCTCGTTTAGTTTTACGTAATACCTACATACCACCGTTAGGTGAACAAAACTATAATACTCTGCAGCAACTTCAGTATAAGTAATAAAATTTCAGTTTATAGCATTGTTTTTTACCATTTCCGGTAAGATTGCATGACATACTCAAGTGTGTGGTCACAACACATTTTATTTTCCCAACTTTTCATTTAAAATTTACATAATAAATTAGAATTGCTGAACACTAGGCGAGATCAAAGCAGCGTTTGCATATTCATGGACCATATTTCAATTTAATTGTGAACAAGACACTCAATAAATAACTGAGAAACTATAAAAGACAAATTGAACTGTATGTAGATATGTATGCGTGGCAACTTTAATTTAATAATTTTAAGTACAAACGAGTAATAACAATTAAAACTTGCATACATCGAATCAAAAGCGTGTGTTATATCTGTATGCAAAGGCAACCATAAAATAAAATTAAAAAATAAAAATAAAAATGAAAATGAAGATAAAATAAAGTAAAAAAGTGAGTGAAACCGAAAAAAACTAAAAACCAAACAAAAGACCCCTCAAACAGTGGCCACAACAGCAGCAACAGCTTGTAACACCGCCATCGCCACCGCCACAGTCGTTGAAAACATGTCAACTTTGTCAAATTTCATTGTCAGTCGCAATCGTAAAAGTAATAACAAATTCATAACAATAAATTGAAATGAAAAACTCAAATTTAACTGTAATTGTGCGTATTGCGTTGGTGTGGTGGGTGTGAGCATTTTAAACGAGCTCGCTTTGTTACAAGAAATCAATTTAAATTGCATATGACAACTGCTGGCAGCTCTTGCGGTTTCTAGTTAGGGTGCAAGAGATCTCAAGGGAGTGGAAAAAAAACTATGAACACATTTAAACTAATTTTTGAGACATAATCATTATGACAAGTTATTAACAAACAAGTCGTGGCTTACAATTTAGCGAGGTGAGTCAGATTTTTGCAGTTCGGTTTTGGGGAGTTATCGAAAATAATATAAAATTTATTAAGAGAGGTAATCGCATTAAAAATTAATCTAACCTTTAATTTTTATTTAACGTAGTGGAAAATATAAATTTCAAATTTACTGGAACTAGATTTGTTTTACTATAACTTCTGACAAATATGATTTTAATATTTCCTCATTACGAATGCTCTTGAACTTACATATCTGTTACCCAGATTCAATAATCATTAAAATTTTTAATAAGTGATGTTATGGATTGTTAAACCTACTGTCTATAAATTTAGTTGTGCTGAAATTGCCTTGAAGTCGCTATAGAGATGAATTAAAGTTGATGCTTTGAATAATTTGCACTTCAAAAAAGTCGAGCTACATATGTTTTGGATATTTTAGAGAAATTGAATTTAAAAACTTTTGATATTTTTATTCTCTAAAGCTATGTCGCATCGGCGTCTTCAAAATTTTTTATAAAAATGACTGAGACTACGTCCTTCACTGCAATAACATTCCGAATAGTCTAACTGACGCTTCGCTCAGGTTAGACAGGTTACAGAAGGGTCAAAATGCAAGGGAAGACAAGGCCAAAAACGGCTTTTATATATAATGTAATGGGCAGTGAATTTGTTTTGTTAATGCTGCAGGATTTGGTCCCTAGAAATGAAAAATTGAAGCTAGTTACCTCTCAATTGCTTCGATTGGTTTTTCCAAAGCCTTCATTTCCTTAGCCTCAAATCTAAAGCGACCAAAAAACCAATTTCAAAAAAAATTTACAATTAATAAGGAAATAATCCCAGGCTCAATGCGTCTCTTTGGCAATCTTTCCACACACAAACATACATATATAGTCAACATAAGAATGCATTAACATATTGAGTACAATGAATTGCCACTATGTCACTAAGATGCTAAAAGACCGTTAATTGGCGGATAAGCTGGTGAAGTCGTAATCTGCAACAACCGTACAAAGTACTACAAAAGCACCTGTCGGATTTCAAGGCTTGTCTACCAGTCTGCAGAAAACATTCTTGTATGTAAATATATGGTATCTGCCTAGGAACATCTGAGTAATCGCGGACGGCAAACTAATATTTTTATTTCAATATTCTTCTCTTTAGTTATACGCCAAAGTAAGTGTACGGCTTCAATTACGCTGTGTGGCGGGATTGAAAACGGTTGGCAGCGTATTTAATGCTTGCAACAGTTTGGAGTATTATTTCTTGCTGCACTTTTGACCGTACACACTTTTAGTTGGCTTTGCATTTGATAAGGTTGCAGTGAGTAACTCATAAAGTTCTCTATCTATGTATGCATATATGGATATATATATATATGGATGTGTGAGTGTTTGAGTATAAGTAATTTGATTTCTGCTTACCATATATGATGTTTATCGCACTTTCTGTTAAGCACATAAGATTGCTAGAGCTCATATATGTATGTGAAGTGCGTAGGCGATTTAGCGTCCTTATATTCATTTTAAATTCAAAAGCTTTGAGCGTGCTTTATATGTATGCTTTCCTATGTATATTAATAAGTATTATTCCTGCATAAATCCTTTCATGTTTTTATTGTGACGAAAAGAACGTGTATAGTAGCAGAGGGATTTGCAACTTTGAGCATTACATATCTTCTAAAAGACTTCAAACGTTGAACAGCGTTTACAAATAACAGCAAATAAAGACTTCTAGTAATCGTCCTTTTGCGTTTTCTTACAGATATTATAATATTTTTCTAGTATATTTATCCTAGAAGTTCCCCTTTACCACTAGGGATATCACTTCTGCTGAATTCTTCAAAAATAATTACTATGACAACCCCAATCTAGAACAAAATAGTGTTTTGTTTCGTTTTCACTAGTTTTGGTTTATACATTTCTTGATTTCATTCAGAAGCTGCGTTAAAAGAGCAGTAAAACTATATTTTCCAAATCTTCAAGATATCAGACACTTAGTGTTGTTCGAAATCTTTTACAGCAAAAAATCGAAAAACTTTAAAAAGAAATACTAAAGTAGCGTGTATTTTCTATAGAGTTTTTCTCTAGTGAAGAAATTCACTATTAAAATCAAATACTGAGATTATTCTCGTTATAAGCGCCTTAAAGGAAACTTAACATTGGGATGATAAATTTTGTTCAGAGTTGAGAATTTCTAACAAATTTCGCTTGGCGTACCCCTAGACTTCCATTTTATGCTTAAAGATATGAAATTTAAGACCTTACTACTACAAAAACTGCAAAGTTCCGAAAAAATGTGAAAACTTTTGAGCTGATTCTATGTCGGCTTCATCTAAAGAACGATGATAGTGTGTCCTTGAGAATTGATGTTTTGAGAATATATATCTTCGCACGATTATACTAAATAGTTCTTTCTTTGGTTACCAACAAAGAAAATTTCAGCCATATCAACATAAGAAACTTTTTTTTTTCTAACTTGCCGTTTATTAAAATATATGTACATACATATGTGTGTATACATTTTTAACAGCCATTTAAACATAACATTCAATTGCTGTTCAATACGCAAGCAACCATATTTATTATTTACATGCGAGTACAAATATGTGGTTTGCCTGCAACTCATTATATTAATGACGCTTTTTTCGTTGCCATTAAGGCAGCACACACCTTTCCTACTTCATTCATCGCTTCGATCCAAGAATTTCGCAAACGAAGCTGACAGCTGAAACACTCCTCTTGACAGTAGCTCTGACAGCTAAGCGGCAGCAATTCAGCAATTACTCGTTTCATATGCTAACTCAGCCAATGCCAGCCATTAATTCACTATGACTAACTGAATTCTAGGCCATTAGTTAGGCAAACATACCCATACGCCATGTGGACTCGATACAACTCCCAAGTGCTCGGTACACACAAGTGATCGCATGCGCTTAGCATTGTTCCATCATTTACATTTCCATGCGATTGTGAGTTGTTGCGCACAGAAGAATTTTATAATTGAATGTTAATTTACTGGCATATTTGAGATGATAATAGCGCATCAGTTGAAGTTGGATACATAAGTACGTATGTGGCTATGTGCTCGTAATTCGATACTTGGGTGACTAGGAAAGAGTCGTGTCTATATACATATATGTTAGATACGCTATTAAACGAAATTCCTCTATCACAATTGGCTATTAAGATGAGTAGGTCAACAAAAATTGTGACTAATTTTTATAGTAAAAGAAAATGTAATCCGTTGATAGAAAGAATTTAATTAAACAATTTAATTGACATTGATAAAAGCTTATTTTAAATTAATAAAAGTCTACTTAGTTTGAAGAAAATGTAATTTTTCTCACTTGAAAATGTGAACTTCTGGAACACATTTTCTCATTTACATATGAATAAAACTATGTATTAAACTATAGTATATAGAAACTTTTATTTGTTACGCTTTATTTTATAGGAATATCAATTAAACCTGTTGGACTCTCAATGTTAGTTGTTGTGAATCAATATTTTAAAGATTTTAGTTTTTATATCCCACAGCATATAAAGATTTTGACAATTTTTTATCTCTCATTTTGACGAGAGTAACGAATAAAGTTAGTTTCCTCATGGTCGAAGAGCTGTCAAAAAGGGTTAAAGGATGTTTCCATTATTGACTAAGATTTCTGTTTTGAATCTAATATCGTTTTAAAGTAGATTTATTTTGTGAATAGTTAAAGAAGGATAACAAGAAATTATTACTAAATTATGTACTTATAATATTAAACTGAGTAATGATAATTAAAGGAGGATGGAGTCATGTGTTGAAGTTCACGCAAGTGAGGAAAGTTTTCTGATCGCCATTCACTTGGGAGTGGCCAGAAACGATTCTTTTACAGATGACTCAAGCAGCTCCCGACTTCCGGTCCTTAGCCAAGTATCCTCTGGGTAGCCTAAAAACATCCGTTTGACGGTGAGCTAAAGTGAGTAGGCGAAACATTCCCTGCATAGGGTTGTGCGCTGGGTTTGGGACCCGCCACGTAAAAAAACCACCCCAATGACAACGGAATAACAGCCTCGGATGAGAGACCCACTTTTGATGACGACGATGGTAAACGAAATCCTCTCTCGACAAACAAAAACCAAACTCTATAAGTCACTCATAGTCCTGCTTTACGTTGCAGAAGCTTGGACAATGACAACAACTGATGTTGAACGATGTTGCGAGTTTTCGAGAAAAAAGTTCTGCGAAAGATTTATGGTCCTTTGCGCGTTGGCCACGGCGAATATCGCATTGAATGGAACGATGAGCTGTACGAGATATATGACGACATTGACATAGTTCAGCGAATTAAAAGACAGCGGCTACGCTGACTAGGTCATGTTGTCCGGATGGACGAAAACACTCCTGCTCTGAAAGTATTCGACGCAGTACCCGCCGGGCGAAGCAGAGGAAGAAGAAGACCTCCACTCCGTTGGAAGGACCAAGTGGAGAAGGACCTGGCTTCACTTGGAATATCTAATTGGCGCCACGTAGCGAAAAGAAGAAACGACTGGCGCGCTGTTGTTAACTCGGCTATAATCGCGTAAGCGGTGTCTACGCCAATCAAGAAGAAGAAGAATGATAATTAAAATAAATACTAGCACACTAAGCACATAATCATCATTGAGCTCTTTATTGTTTGTTGACATTGAAAGGCACCATCAGGTTTTTGCCACTGTTTTTCCACCACAATTTGCTAATATTATCACAGTGACCACACAAAAGTACTCGCATATACTTTGGCTTGTGCCTGTCAAAATGTAAAAACTTTGCACTTCATCACTGCCCAAATTTAGCTTCGTAAGTGTAATTTATTTAGTTTCCCAATAGAATTTCAAACACATTGATTGATAGTTAGGTGTTACAGGTAGCCGTAAATGTGCTTAAAATGGAATGTTGCAATTAAGTAACTATCCATACATACATACAAGAAATATATTCATATCTTATATAAAGATAAAGCAGCTTGACTAAAGTATCCTAGGGTTTCATAAAAGCTAGTGAAAGAAGACCATGATCACTTGGTGGACCTATTTCTAGATAAACCTGCAATGAATTGTATGATATAGTGATATTCCTGGTAACTACGGGGCAGATGAATCAGTCCAGCCAGCGCAGGCACCACGCTGCAACTAAAATGCGAGAGAGTAAATATGCGTCTTGCTAGGAGTACTTACAGGTCTGTGTAAATGAATTTTTGAAGAAAAACGGTAATACTTTCTAAGTTCGGGCTGAAGAAGAATAATCGTTACGTTTTTGCTTAAGCATGTCGCCTTTGAATTTTACATTTTGGAAATTAAAAACAGTTAAGAGCGAATATTAGTTGATATTACCTTTCTACCACTTTAACTCAAATATGCATTCTTGTTTGGCCTTCTTTCTATAAGCTTTTGAGTGGCGATAACTTACAAAATGCTTTCGCATCATTTTCCTTTATTTTGATAAAACTATAAACCTTTCTTCTAACACTCACGCTCTATTATATGTGTCTCAGCATTCCACTTCTTCATTTCTCAATCAATAAACTTGATTAATGGTAGTTGCATGCCTATGTATTCTGGAATATACATAAATGTTCGCAAGTTAACTACGTGCAAATATTAGTCACTGACTAATGAAAGATTAATTGTTCAACTATCGCTATAGATACTTCCTCATTCCAGTACGTCTTAAAATATTTCAAAATGACTGATGAGAACAGCATAAAAACAATATGCCGAAAGGAAGAAATTATAGATGACTGAGGGAAAGTACTATAAATAAATATTTTAATAATATAAGATTTAAGAAGTAAATCTGGAAGGCACATAAGCACACAATACTACAAACTCTGTTCAAATTAAGCGACATACTATATACCTTTTCCACTCGCTTCTCATTCAGCTAACAACTGAAGTCGCTAAAATGCAAAACGACTCCTCATACAACTATTAAAACAAATTAACTCCCTATAAATGGAAGAAGGAAAGAAACAACCATAAGTTATGACAATTTAATTTCTACAAGTATAATACGGGCCAGCTTCCGCCGTCGATTTAGTGGCACGCTAGTTTCCGCGTTCAAAAAACTTATTTGATTAGCTAGAGCAATAAATAAAGCTGTGCTAACTCATGGAAATGCAACCAAATTAATATTGCATTTATATGAAAATAAATTAATGCTACATCCAGGCAATAAAACTAAATGGAAGAAAAAACCGGAAAGCAATAAACATTAGAATTAGTGTAAATGTTTAACTGTCGCAGCATCCATCCCACTAATTATTGCTTGACAATTTCTCAATTGAGTGTGTAAGTTTTTTCTCACATTTGCCATTTTTCAATTACATGCAAGCATATGACAGTCACACAGTTGAGGACATATACACCCGAACCTACATGTGTTGGATGTATTTCTCCTTAAGGAATTCATCAACTTAAACACATAACACATAAATGTATGTAAATGAATGTAAATGAATGAGAGAGTTACATCTGCATGACCTTACTAGACTTGATAAGACCCAATATAACTAATCGTTATCTTTAAGAAAACTAAGAACATGTTTGTGAAAACAGATATTTTTTATGAAAAAATAAAAATAAAATAAAACTGTCTTGGGTCTTTTGATTGGATATATAGTATGCCTAATTTACTTAACTTTGAGCTCTTGATTTTTCTTACATTACTGTTGTTATACGTGATTATATTCTTTATTAGTATTATTGTTAAGCTCCATAGATTACATAATTGAGAACCAGAACTTTTTTCTATGACTAATTTTAAGTTTCAAATTGAATAAAATTTTTAAATGACTAAGCCCAACTTTTACACTCTTTGCTTGGGGCAATAAACTCATTATTTCTACAACGCTCACTTTGACTTTTCGGAACGTTGGGATTAAATAGCAAGAGAATAAGTCGTGTGCTGAAGAAAATGTATGCAGAGAACCTTTACTCCATCTTCAAAAAAGAAAGCTTTCAATTTACTTGAAAACAGCAACGATCATCAGTGCTCACTCACAACCACGCCATATTAATCATTAATCACCAAAACAAATTGAGAGAGTAACACTTTGGACCACCACGTGAAAACGAAATATTTTGTAATATGCAATTAATAATGAAAATGTCACTTTAAAGAAAGAACGAAATAAAAATTAGAAGCCTCCATTCATGAATTTGTTAAGAATATGGATAATTTTTATTGAATCGAAGAATATTAGAAGCTCTAAAAAAATCTCAAAAAACTGAAAATATTACGTTTAAATTCTTGCACAGAATATTTAAAATAGCACAAATAATTTTGAGTCAATAAAAGATAACGTTAAGCGTTGCAACCGCCACTGATTGGGGCAGGAATTGGTGTATTTGCGATGTCCTAAAAAATAAAACGTATATCAGTTAAAATAGAAATTACTTCCTTTATTATTTAAGTTTACGTGAACAACTCTAAGCTACAACACAATTTTTAATGGAAATTTGTAGCTACGTTATAAATTTTACCTTCATTTAAGTCTCACCTTAATATTATAAGTTTAACGAATATAGTATATTGTAAATTTCAAATAAAAAGGTTGAGCAGAAATTACATATGTGGACCTTCTTCCGTGCTTCATGAGCCACAACCGTGTTCAATTAAAATGGGACTTCTTGTTCGACGACTTCATTTTGTTCCTCATTGTCATTGGCAAGTTGAACGCAGTAACACGAGTATCACTGAAATTGATGCAATTCTATGCACCAGCGACACTTAGTGACAGCGGTTTGACATGCAAGGTGTTCCATTGTTGTTGTAAGCGACTGTTAAAAGTTGTTAGATTTTCTATTGCTCCAGTTTGCTTTTTACGCCGCACCAAAGCCCTACTTGAGTTAATGCCATACGCTTTGAAGCATTTGGCTCACACACRCATACACTTCGACTTAGTGTTATATCAGCGATCGTGGCTTTCTGCAGCAATCCAGTTCTGTCAAGAACTCTATTGGTTGACTTCATTTCATTTCGCTTGCCTTTTTGTTGTCGATAATTTCGAGGTTGTAGCTATTTACTGTCACAGTTGGTCTCTCTATCGTCGGAATGTATCACGCGCCTGTGATTCGTTGAAGAACATGTTATCGATCACTTTCCAACTTCCAGATAAACACCTGCACCTCGTGACCAACACTGAAAATATTTGCTGGTACTCTTACACTAAGCCCAAAAAATTTTAAGAAATTCGGTTTGGGGTTAAAAAACCCTTTATTGGAGGAAAACCAGTGTTTGAGGCACATGCTGAGGGTCAAAGCTAAGAAATTAGAAATGAGGAAATTGTTTCAATAAGTTTTGATAGCACCTAAAATTTTTACGCTGCAATAGATCCATTCTAGCTATCACAATATAATGTTCATGAACTAATAAGCTACATCTCATTCCTAGGTACTTATATCCAAGATCTCATTATCATTGTTTTGCTAAAAAAATTTCCTTTATTCTGTGGCACGTCGGAGATTATAATAGCTTTACAGATTCCGAGTTGACAAATTTATCATCTAACAGATATTAAATGCCTTTTTTTCTTCTCTCGCTCAGTGTAGTCCTTAAATTGCCACTCATGTGCAGCAATTGCCTCCAAACTCAAGGAAAATGTCTTTCATTCAATTATTCCATGAAATTGAACTCCTGCAGAGCAAATGCCGACGAAAAATGCGAACGCTCTGCTTTGCGGCTGTGATTTGCATCTGGGCGCATAACGCTCACTGGAAAGTGGTCGCGCATCTACACGTTCTGACATAAATGGTGCAAGCAAATAAACCGACGTACAAACAAACACGAACGATGCTTCGGATGCGCGAGCCACAAGCCAAAAAAGAGCAGTCCCAAAGCATCTTGCGCCCGAAAATGTCACCGAGGTTTCCGCTTACGCCACTCGGAGTAATCGTAGTCATATTGTTGCGATTCCCATTGTTGTATTTGTATTCAGTGGCTGTCGCAAATGTCAAATGCTGCTTGAATTTCCGCAACATTTCGACGTTGACACTCGTTGACCACAGCCGTGAGATAGTGGCAGGTGGCTGTGCCGAGGAGCCGAGCGATGGCTAGGCAGTGGTGTGCTGCTCTCGCTTAGGCGCTGATCTTTCATTTCCATTCAGACTTCAATTGAGCGCCGTATTTCGTTATTTGATTTATCTTTGTAGCGGCATCACAGTTGTTTTGTTGTTCCCGTTTTTTGGTTTCATTAGCTCATTTCTGTCACAAAACGCATATGCTTTGTGCATTAGTATGTGTGTTATATAAAATACTTATGTCATTTCACTTAGTACACTTGTTGCCTAGTTCATTCTACGCAATGACCCGTCCACTATTCCCGCTATCAGCCACTTGTCAGCTTTTGTCTTGGCTTTACCAGTGACATAAAAGGCAATTAAAGCGCTCGATTGATCAGCGGCGGGCAACAACTACAATTACGTTAATACTAGCCACCGTTATTGTTGTAGTCTTAGCAGGTGAATGAAATCGTCAATGAAAGGTTGCCACAAAATGGGTGGACAGTATTTGGTAAGATTTGCATATTGAATCGAAAATTCAATAAAAGAAGTGTTTACTAGGCAAATAAAAGCACAACAACAAACAAAAATTACCAATGTGAAATGCAAACGAATAATGAATGCCAATAACACCGGCGTTGAGTCCATTACACCTTTTATTCTTCTTTCTTTAGCAATTTTGACAAAGTAAATAAAAGTCAACAGTTTTTTACCGCCAGCAGACAATAAAATTTGCAGAATTTACAGAAACCAAATCTGCGAAACGGGTAACATACAATACGTCGAATTTTTTCGAGTGAAATTACAGAACAAAAAAGTGACTCAGCACAACATGTATAAAGCTGGCTCAGATACAATCAGCTTGAAAGCCTTATAAGCAAAAAAACTGACTTATTCCAAATATTTTTTGATACTGTCCGTGTTTATGTTGACTAATTCGCTCCCTTTTTAAGTACTGCGTACGTCGTTTTCCGAGCTGCTAAATGTGAGTTTTTCGTTTTTTGCGATGTCGAAATTTGTTGAGCAAAGAATTTGCATTAAATGATAATTTCGCCAAAAACCCAACCCATATCATTCCGCAACCAACGTATTCAACTGATCTGGCGCCGTGCGACTTCTGGCTGTTCACCAAGCCCAAAAGACCGCTCCGGGGACACCGTTTTTATATGATTCAGCGAAGACGGAACTGAAGGCCATCCCGGAAAGTGACTACAACCAGTGTTTCGAAGATTGGAAAATCCGTTGGCATAATGTACAACATCTAGTGGGGATTTCTTTGAAAGGGATAAAATTGATTTGGCAGAATAAATAAAGAATTTTCAAAATAAATACAATGTCACCTTATTTTTTGGGCACAATAGTAGAATTTCTTAGTAGTATATTACTTCCAAGTGGAAGGCAAAAAAGGGAGGTGTTTAAATTATCAGTTTAAATGTCTTTATTCATCTCCCTGAGTTGAGCAAGAATTTCTTATAACCCTTTTGTCTCTGCTTTCCGTAGCCTACCTCCTTCAATTTTCTTACAACAAAATATTTGAGCAGACCTCCACAGTATTTTAAATGTCTCAGATTCATGCCGCACAAATATAAAACATTTCAAGGTGAGGACATTTTCAGTTCGTCTCACTTGTTCGGTTCATTTGATTTGTTATGAACATAAGTTTTCAAAATTTCTGGTTTCTAGTAGTGCAGTTTTCGAAGTAATACAAATAACTATAATATGCTAAACGATTTTAAACCCTTGACTTGTTTGTTGCCCTTGTGAATATATATAACCAATCCAATCAAGTGGCAGAAATAAAATTTTTTTATTTCTGAAAAATTTATTCTAAAGAAATTGAATGACAGTTTTCATTCAAACTCTACTCTCCTAATGACTAGTATGCTGATTTCGAAAGTAGGGCAGAACACTAAAGGAAGTTAAATCTCAAAATAATAAATATATATGTCTTTGTCTTCTTGTCTTGTAGTATGCATCTAGTTGGCTTCACTGGAAAAGGACTACTTTGAAATATTATTAATATAAGATTTCCAGAAATTTATTATTCCAAATCAAATTAAAAACCTATTTCAAGAATAGAGATTTTTTTTCTTTGCAAATTTCCACCTACTTGTGGTCATGTAGATCCGGGGTTTCTCCATTAATATTCCCTTCATATGGTGTTATGATGTGTGTAGTTATCTTCGCCTCCTTTGGCGATTTGATGTTAACAACAGCGGGTGTGACTGATTAATTGTGCAAAGGGTGTTGACTACGATGTTTAATTGTTTCTGTTTTATTTTTCTATTCTTATTCACACATTTATTTATTTATTCACAACTCAACGGTGCGTTGTTTGATCACGCGCAGAGTTATTTCCTTAGTTGAAATATAACGTAGGTGTTTCTTTAAAGACAAAAGCTTCTCATTTCTATTTATTTAAATTTGCTGTTGCTTCTTTGCAATTATTTATCGACAAGTTTCTCTTAATATTACCGATTATTTGCGTATCACGCAATCTATCACATGTCAAAAGAGCGTCTACACAAGCACTGTCGGTAAGTTTTGAAAGTTATTACTTATTTGATGATAAACGAAAGACCAAATAATTTGCAGTCTATAAAATTATTACTATTTTTTTTTTTTTGGAAAGGGGCTTTACATTGAAATGTTTTATGCTTATATAATATACTGAAAAATAATATAACAAGTGATTATTGAGATTTTTACTATGTCACAGAAATTTTTTCATCAAAATATGATAAAAAGTGTGGGTAATGATGTTCGCATCCACTTCATAGCATCTTTTTTTGTTGCTCATCTATAATCAAGTTACATTTCCTCGCAAAATAACTTTATTTAAAATATCAGGGTAGAGAAGAGAAAGAGTTTGTTACTATTCATCCATGAAATGAATGATTGGAAGATTATATTCATAGATAATTTATTAGGAGTTAAAAAAAATCGGGTTTGGCAAGTGAAATGTCTTGACGCAACCTTGGCGCCCTTCCAAAGTAATGTTTTATGCTATTTAAGCGAAGGAGTTTCTACCTCTTTCCGCAACTTTCGGAGAAATAAATACTAGGGGCGAGAAATGATGAAAAAATGGAATCTACACAGAGCACTGCAATATCGAATCGTTGATGAATTTGTTATAAAGTTATAATATGAGTTTCATTTGGCGAAGAAAAACTTTCTCTTCTACCATAATTATGCACGGTTCACATCTACGCCATCACCATGAACATGTTTTGAGCTATATGAAGATTAAGTAGAGGAATAAATCACCACTTATAGTCTAAGCACTTATAAGACCGGTCTCGTACATCCTTTAATGAGCCACCTGCGACTAACACAAGTACTGATATAAATATATAAAAACGAAAATTCCATAATACTTCTTCATCATTTCTACTAAAGCTAATTTCGATCTCTGAATAGGTTGTACGGTCGCTGATTGTTCAAATGTCATTTGTGCTTAGAAGCCCACACATATGGTGATGCCGGATAAGAAGCTCCGCTACAATAAACAATTGCCAATTTTCAGCTGTCAACGCAACACAAAATGCCTAAAGCAAAGTCAAACAACAACAAAAATAAATAAACTAAAACTATAAGCAAACTAAATCACAATAACAGCAACAATAGCAACGTGACAGCAACAATAGACGAAGATAACAACGCTGCGAAATGTCATGTCTGGCACTATGGTGCACCGTGAAGGTTTGCCCACACACATACTATATAGCACAAGCTTTGTTACTCTTTGTTAACTTTATAACAAATTTACCCACACATACACACTTGTGCCTCCCTGGCGAGGTGAAGTGCAACATTATGGATGTGATTTTCATTGCGCATGCGCTACATTTGGGCGCAAAAATGTCAGGCGTGCGACAACAGCGTGGCAGGCAACGTGCAACAAGCGGCATGCAACAACATGCGACATGTGTTGTCAGCGCTTAAAGGCAGCATGACGGGATGTAGCTGTTGCCGCATCGCGTGAAACTAGAAAAGGAAATGTTACCGGCCAGTTTTGACGGCAAGCAAATACAACAAAGTATTTGTACTTAATAGTGTGTGTGCATAGCTTCTTGTGGTGTTTATAGCTGGTGGGCAGCAGATGTGACAAGCATTTACATGCGAAAAGAAAGGAAATGATGATTTTTCTCTCAGCATGTTTACTAATATTTGAACGCTTAAGTGTATATATATGTGTGTGTTTGCGTACGTGCTTTCAGCTATCACACAATTATCTAATAGAAATGTGATACTTTTGCTGATTTTGTATTGGGTTAATCCGTGGGTTGTGCGCGCACATTATGGAGATACAACATTTCACCAAATATTATCTGTGAGTTGTAGTGACAATTAGGCAGCATTCACGTGGTAATAAAATCCTAAGTAAACCTATAGTTTTAGATAGCGATGGTATATTTTATTTATGACGTTATTTTAAACAATTCAAAAACCAGTGGATCTCTCTTGGACAGATATTGGTCCTAGTTCAGAAGTCCGCTATTCTGCGAAATAACCTTCTTTATTTGGAACCCATTTCTATTGTGTTTCAGATAAATGAAATTGCTAGAAAGCTTTTCGTCCATTGCATCTGATGTCCATTGAGCGATGTGATTCCGAGGATAGCTCCAAAAAACGCAGTACTTTATTAAAACGTCAATGTATAGCATTGAAATAAATTTCCAAAATTGGTCAACTTTAAGGCTCTATATCCGTTTTTTGCAGTTTAGTTGTATTATTACCATTTAGCAAAATTTAACATATGTCAGAATTCTAAAGACTTAAGGGAGTATTCTACTCTAGAATTTTGAAAACTTCGCTTTTTTCCATATATTTAAAGTTAAGACCCTTAAGAACTTATCCTCAAAAGGATTTTCAAAAATTAAAATTATTTTAAGAGCTACAGTTACTTTAGTGACGCAGTACCTAGCCCGGTAGGTAGGTCGACTCTTTATATAATCTTTTATCCTTTATCTTTACATAATCCTTAATCCTTTGTTTTTAATATTTAAAAAAAATTGAGGAATTTCAAAAAAAAGCGTAAACAAATATTTTTATTTTGTGGCAGTCGCCATTTTTTCAAAAAAAAAAAAAATTTTCGTGCTCCCTGAAGTAAGGACTATAATAGCAGCCTTACTGATTAAGAATTTCTTTCAGACCACCAGGAGAGTCAGGAACAATGTCACCAGGATGCGCCATTTTTTTTTTGCACCTGCCTCTCCCCCGTCCTCTAATTATTTTAATTTTTAATATTGTTTTGTAAATTTTTTTTGCTGTCTTCTTAAGATATCAATAAAAACACCATAAAAAAATTGATACTAAAAATATTTTTGGTTTTTTTTTTTTAATAAAATTCAAAAAAACTGCCCGAAATTTGATTTCTAGAGTAGAATACCCCCTTAGTCTCAACAAATTTCGAAAATTGCTTGAACGTGTTAAAAATTACAAAACGACACCGACAGCAAATACCCCAAAGGTCTCCAAATTCACCGAAAATCGCGAGAGTTTCCATAATTACACCAAAGAGCGGTAATTCGAGTAGTTCAGAAAGCAAAAAGTGAAAAAATTTAAACAAAACCGTTTACTGAGACGCATTAAAAATAAAAGAATTCATCGTTTTGTCGCGCAAAGTGCAATTAATGTTGCACAGTTGACAATAAAAAATAGGCTAAGGCCTCCAATAAACATTAAAATGCAATCAAATTTAGCTGAGCGGCGACATGCGATTCTATAGGTTGACGGTAAATGCGCGGCGATACATACACACATTTTCATATTATACAGTTAAAGCCAACAAATACCCTAAGAATACAAGAAATAAATAAAGCAACTGCACATTTATGTAATTAGGCAATTTGTTTTTTTTTTTTTTTTTTWAATTTAATTTAATGCCCATTTGCTGGAAAATTATCTGGTTTTTTTTTTTTGTGGATTTTTTTAACCAAAACTCGCACGAAACTTGCAACATGTCAATGCGGCTCAACGTTACCGTAGAATTTGACTTTTGTAATTACTGCAACAGTTGCACTGGATCACGCGCTGCTCTGGTCACTTGTAAATCAATCGATTTCCACTCACGTTTCTGTTGCAAAAAATCACGGATACAATTTGCAAGCAGATAAATAACAACAACAATATCTGCTGCGAATGGCGTTGTTGGAAGTGTAGGCGTTCGGCTTTGGTACGTGCCGGTTCATGCACACACGAATACATGCATATGATTATCCATTACCCACCATAACCACTAACAGCATGGTTATATAAGCACTCCAAATTCATAAAAAATCGTACACGATTAATTACGAACAGTCGTTAATCGTGTCGTTAATCGCGTCGTTAATCGCGCTCGCCTTGCGCTGATTTTAAGCCGACATAAGGAAGTCGTCGTAAATATGCAAATCACTGATGAAGTGTTATCCACGAGTGGTGACGAAGTGGTTAATGTCGAGTAGTATTTTCGATATATGCGCCGTAGCAGGTGCCGTGTCTATCCATAGCATTAAATTAATAGTTGTTCTAATAAAAAACTTTTGCTATTTGCTGAAAAAAATAAAGTATTTGGGAAATGTATCAGAGCCAAGTTTTGAAATACCTTCACAGTATGTTGACTCCATCATTCACATATTAGTTTATTTCTGAGCATTAGTTGCAGAATTTCTCTTATGACGATCGGAATTCAGAAAAGTTAAATTAGTAGGATTCGAAAATTATTACAGTATATTTAGATTTATGCGGAGCTAGAATTAAAGGGTTCATATATTCGTGTAAGTTATTTAGATTTTGAACTTATTTAGACGACTTTTATGCCAGTGGGTGTTTTATATAAAAACTGTCCACGAAGAATAAGTTCAAGAAAGACATGTAAGAAATTAGTGAGGAACAGATTGGGAACTCCATTAACAAGGATTTTTCAGATATACTCCGAAGTCGCTTGTGTTTCATTTTTATAAATTCCTCGTAATCTTCTTCGTATTTATGATTAGATAATTTATTTTCTCAATGACAAGTATTACTAGTTTCTACAATAGAGATGATCTGGTTTTAAACCTTTCGACTGAAGATCATATCAGTTGCTAAAATACATGTACTCAAGGAAAATATAAAGGTTTTATCCATATGAGCCTGAAATTAAGGAAGACTCTGTGTTGAAGCAAAAAATCGCTTTCTTCAAGAGGATTTGTTCGCCCAACTTTACCAAAACCCATCAAAACAATACATTATATAGAATATATTAGTGTCATATAAGATGTGCTTTCCAAACCAACCTTTTCCAAAACCAATTGTTTCATAAGTACACTGAAGTCCACATTGTGCAGATTCTTCTTTTTCTTCTTTGGTATAAAAACTGAAGGCTAAACAGTCCTATCGACTGCTCCAAGCACTGTCTTATCTCGTGCTGTGTACCATGACAATAATAATGAGATACGCGGAAAGCTTAATTACTGCTCTTTTTAGAGGTATCTGCTATTTAGTTTCCTACTGATCTCAAAATGGACTTGTTGGCAAGAGTTTTTCTGAACTTGATCTCCAGGCTTAGATGGAGGAATATGCCGTAAGAGAGAGAAATCAAATAATAAAAAAAATAGTAAACTGTAAGGCTTTCCATTAGAATAAAAATACTTGGTGCGGCTTACTTAAAAGTGTGTAAGAACCAATTTATCGTAGTACCAATCGAAAAAATGTATATTTCCCCGGTATCCGGCGGTATCCAAAAATGCTAATCTCTTTGAGTAGGCATGGCTTAATCTACTCGGGTCGTCACACTGTCACAGTTTCTTTCTGGGTGTTAAAACTTCATGGAAAAGTTACTATTTCCAGTTGAGCGATCCTAAATCATTTTAATGCTGAATCATCATAAGCAAGTCCTCAAGCGGCCCAGCTAAGAGAATGCTAAATATTCATAAACACAACTACATCAGCGCCAGAAGCGCCAGATGTAGTATACATGAGTATAGACAGTTATTCATAACATAAAAATTGTGTATTCAACATCAAACGTTGCATGCCACACGACAGCAGCGACAAGTGTTTTTCATTGATTACGCGACGAGTAAGGCAACGCGATCGAACCACGAAGATTACTGAATGGTTCAATCGATGGGCTGTCAATGTTTGCATCTATGTATGTGTGTATGTGCAATAGCAAAGCTTGTGCCAAGCGAAGGCAGGCGGAGATACCCAGTTATGTTCATTGAGGCGCTTGTATTCGCAGCGTTGTTTACAAATGTTGCAATTATTAGGCGCTTGGTGTTCATATGGTGTTGCTTCGCTGTCATGTTGCACAAACAGAAACGCCACTAAACGACGCGACACGATGGTGGAGCACCAAAACACATGTATGGCAAAATGTATGCATTTTTTGCATGCTCATGCCAGGCTGCAAACTCATGTTGCACGGTACATTTATGACGGCGCGGACAGACGGATTTTGATTGTTTGATTGATTTGCCAAAATGGGGTTGCACGAATCATAAGTGGCAGTGGCTAGTATTGGCACCAAAAGCAGCGGCGCACTTCAGCCACACAGTTGCAACCTAACTGTCAATCATAATCGTAATTTCATGCTGCAATATGTGAAAATTTATCTTTTTCTTCCTTTTGTGAAAGCGAATTCCATGCAGGATTCGTGTGCTTTGTTCTTATTTTTGCTTTGAAATCGTGCTTGCATGTGACAACTTTAAATGTGTACACAAACAACTTTGCCACTAATGCTATGCGGCAAGTTGCCTACTGCATGTCATGTGTATGTTTTTTTATGTAAAAGATATCTTTCTGGGGTCATATATTTTCTTAGTTCAATTAAAAAATTAATAAAAATATCAAAATTTCTTTTTCAAGAGTTATGGAAATTTATATAATTTTCTCCATCCGAGTTGAATTGAACGTAAACCCATCACCCCGATACGCTACAAGGCTTGTTGATATAATTGGCCAAAGTGAGCTGAGAATATATAATATGCCAAACATATTCTCTGACAGCAGATTTGTCAACTAACCATCCAAGATAAATTTCTACACCTTTAAACAAAACACCCTATATTCATATATAGTTACGGTATGGTAAACCTTTGCTTTTTCATGCATATTTTGGTTGAGACAACGTGGCATTTCGTGTCAAACTTGGTGCAAATAAAAGCAGTGACTGTTGTGAATAATGAATGACTGTTGCTGTAGCACACAGCTCAAGCCTCAAAATCATTTGAGCGGCATTTAAAATGCATCATTATTGTTATAATTTAAGGGATTATATCAATCATTTTTTTTGACTAATTTGAGAAGTCGCATTTTCTTAAAGTAAGATGACAATTTCACAATATGAGTAATACACACTAAATGGGTTGAAAGATCTGCGACCTAATTGGGAAAACATCAAACCAAAAGTCTATATCCTCGTCTTGGATTACCAATCTGAATTAGAATACTGTAAAAGTTCCACCAGTCCAGAGGTTGGGATAAAAACCTCTGCCCTCTCGCAACAAGTCTTGGTTCTACGCTTTCCTTCATCTCGTCATGTATTACCGATATTAAAAATAATTAAAAAAAAAATCTTAAAGAAGTTCTGGTTGTTTATAATACCATAACTTACGATTTCTTAGCTTATGCGAAGATTTCTAAAATAAATAACTATGCGGATTTGAAATCATTCAAGCTACCATTATTCTCTAAAAGATAATGAAATTTTCTACAACTTTAGTAGTCACAAAAGCGAAATATGTGGCGATAATAATAATTTAAATTACTCCTTAGTTTAAATCAAAAGACCGTTCCGCTTGACTTCTTAACTTTCTGCGAAAAAAAGTACTTGACACATCTCTTATTCCTCATTCCAACTCGGTAGAGCAAAAACATTCAGAATATAAGAATTTTTTGTTGCTTTTTTCCCTGCTGTTCCCGATACTTATATCCAACAACCAATAAAAGTGTTTATCTGCGCAAATCGACAAAGCAAAAGGTTCCTGCCAACATCAATCGCGCCGGACCCCATTGTAATTCATTCATTCATCCCGCATGGGCCACAGGTCACTTGCTTGCGCACATTTTCACTTTCACTGCTAAGCGATAAAATCAAAAAAGAAAAAAAGAAGAAAAACGATCGCAAGGTAACACAAAATGCAAAACCGAACGATCACCTGCTGTGCCCGCCAATAAGCCGATGATGGGTTTGCTGATAGGCCGGTTCGGCAACTATGTAAAAGCACAAAGCTTGTTGCATGCAACAGCCACCCACCGCACTACACTCACTTGCCATAATTCCCTAAAATAACAGCATTCGACACAAGTGCTTTCTTCGGCTGGAATATTGAAAATCATCTTATTGAGTTATGTGCATTGGCTTCTTCAATTGGTGTGCTGGCTGCTGTGGCAAGCCGTTTGCTGCATAGACTGCTGGGACAGCGGGATCAATGAATAGTTCGTCTTCATAAAGGTTTGAAGATGCTGCACCTCGTTGGCATTTTATGTTTGTACTTTTGTTGTAATTATACCCCGAACATATAAACGAAGTTTGTAACACCCAGAAGGAAGCATCGGAGACCCTATATATATATATAAATGATCAGTATGTTGAGCTGAGTCGATTTAGCCATGTCCGTCTGTCTGTCTGTATATATACGAACTAGTCCCTCAGTTTTTAAGATATCATTTTGATATTTTGCAAACATCATTTTCTCTTCAAGAAGCTGCTCATTTGCCGGAACTGCCGATATCGGACCACTATAACATATAGCTGCCATACAAACTGAACGATATATTCACGAAACTTGATACAGAATATTTTCTAAGCCAACAATATTATCCCCGAAGAAATTGTTCAGATCAGCTCACTATAGCATATAGCTGTCATACAAACTGAACGATCGGAATCAAGTTCTTTTATGGAAAACTTTTGCATTTGACGTGGTATCTTCACGAAATTTGACATGGATTACTGCTTAAGGTAATAGCATAATCTCAAAAAAATTGTTGAGATCGGACTACTATAGCATACATCTTCCATACAAATTGGACATAAAGTTACTAAAAGTAATGCACGTGTGAAGGGTATGTTAGCTTCGATGCAGCTGAAGTTAACGTTTTTACTTGTTTTATTTTTAGCTTTAGTTTTTTTTTTTCCACAGCCGTTTGGTTAGCAATGGTGAGAGTGGCACTTCCGGCATATCTTGCGGTTTAACGGCTCTTCAGGCACACACAATCAATAAGCGAGCTTACTGGTTGCCATGTTTTACTTGTACTCTTACATCGAAAATATGTTGAAGTAAATTTTCTTTACCTTAAAACACTGTCTCACACGTTTTGCGTTGAGAAATTCCTCTGAGAATTGATTTTGTTGAGTTAACATGCACGAAGTGGGCTGATTCCCGTCGCAACTTATTTATGCTTCACTCTGATGCACTAGTAATATTTGTATGCGAATAATGCTTTTATTGTGTTTCGGTTGTTTATACGAACATTTAAACTATTTTTTATTTAATGACAGGATCAGTATACTGTTATATTTAATGTATGGTTAATCGTTGAAGTAAAATGTATAGTGGCAATGATCAAAATATAGATTTAAAGAAGCTTAGAAAAACGTGAGTCATTTACAGCTCACATTTAACTGAGGAACAATCACGATGTAAGACTATAAGATGTTTTAAATTTGATTCTTTATAGTCTAAATTTAGTTATTATGTTTTCAAAATATTGGGCAATCTCAAAAGTAAGTATGTCGGGATTTTTTCGAATTTCGGCATATCGTTCATAAATAAATGTTTCCAGCTTGGTCTAGATGTAGGCAACATTTTTTTTTAATATCCTACAATGAAGTCATTTGGTCCTAAGTCAGGACTCAACGTTTGTTTCGATGTTTGAGTGTTCGAAGTTGCAGTTGTTTCACTCGATGGATGATAGCTCCCAAAGTGTTGGAGGACAGTGATCCGTCTTCAACAGTTCGTTTTCCTAATTTCTTGAAAGACAAAGCACCGATTTCGTATTTTTCAACACTTCTCTTGACCAATCGACAGGAGCCGTTTTTGAGCGAATGCATGCTAGTTCCACTATTACCACACCACGCACAGCATGAATTGTTTCCGGAACAACAACTAATTTTGGACGACCCTCACGAAATCTCTGTTGGAATGATTTAGGACCTCGATTAAACTGACAAACACTGGTCCTTGATGGAGTTTCAGCGCTAGAAATTTAATTAAATTCATCGATGCACTGTTGCTGGTTAATCTGCAATGAAAGTTGTAAAACATGAACGCGCGAAAATTTTACGATTTGATTGTTTTTTTTTTTTTTTTTTTTTTTTTTTTTTTTTTTTTTTTTTTTTTTTTTTTTTTTTTTTTTTTTTTTTTTTTTTTTTTTTTTTTTTTGCCGAGTTGAATATTTTAAGTTACTGTTAACAGCTCAGGTGTATATCAAAACGTTCTGAGTATAAATAACATCAAAAATGTGATGCTTTACAATAGATTTGTGAGTGAGCAACACTAAAATTTCCCCTAATTCCGAAATATAAAAGGCAACCTACAAAATATCGAAATCGAATGAACATTTTTATTTCTTCAGATGTGTCTTTGAGACAACTAGCTGCTCAATTTTGTCCACTTATCTCAGTTTTTAGCTTTTATGTTGCATTGCGTACGATCATTCTAAAATAAATTGTAACAAACTAGGAAATTTTCATTTGAACTTTGATAAAATTGAGCTCGTTTCTCTTAAACATTTAAGAACTATAAGTTTAAGTTCAGTTGCAGAAACTTAGGAGTTTAGTGCAGTCAAGCTGGTGGTCCGGAGAGGTCAAGTTAGATATTAAATAAAGTAAATTTGTTAGTAAAACTAGAAATGAAGTGAGATCAATCTATGAGTCAAGGGTGGTCTGCGACATCAAGGCTAAGGGCTACACAGGAATCCAATCCAGGATTGATGTCGTATTGGAGATTTGGTCCGGCAAGGTAACACAATTTCCAATAATTTGTCTGTTCTTTTTATAGCATAAAAAATAATTGAAGAAGAAATAAATTTATTTCAATACTCAATATAGACACCGTAGTAGTTTTAACACACTGACTTCAGAATCCAACGGCGTTCATATGCACAATAACATTCGCCTTCGGTTAATTTTATTTCCAGACGCAATAACATACTGATAACAAATGAAAAATTAGCTAGATCAGCTATAAAAAGAAATTAAATATAATGCGTTGATATGAGCAAAAGCAACAAAACCAACAACCAGGTTGTAGGCGTTTCGCTAAGCTAAAGTTATAACAACGAAAATCAGTGAAATCGTCGAGATTTCGCGTAGGTGGAAAAAGATATAACGTTTGTGTCACAGACGGCGAGCGAACAAACAACGCTACTTGGCTACTTTTGCGCATGCGCCGCACAACACTTGTCGCTGTCAACAACAATACAAACAACGGCTAAAATGCAGCACTTGCTTTGTTCATATACTTGTTAAATGATTTTATATAAATTTGCTTTTGTTGTTATAACCTGGGTACAACTAATAAGTTTGGCACAAAGTTTATAATAACCAGGAAAAAACAGAAAAATCGGCGGGACCCCACAAACTGAAAACTTTTATATTTGATGAGATATTTTCAAGTTTTTTTTTGTTTTTATTTGGCAAGCTTTCGTCAAGAAATTTTTCGAAGATTATTGCTCAACCATTCAATATTCGAACACACGATTTAGTTATTGCCACTCTTCAATCATTTTGTGTAATTCCAACGAATTCATCGACAATTTCTTCTAATGAACAACCTTTGTGAAATTCTTACTGAAACGGGTTTTTCTAATGGTATTTTTTTAGGAGAAATTTTCGTAAAAATAAATTGTTTTAACTTTGTGTTGTCATTTTGCATGTAAACACTATCGATGTATGTGGTATTGTGTTATCCTTATGGAACATGATTCATCTTCTGACAACAGACATTGTTGTTAGTAGAAGTTCGAGTAAAGCGTTTGGTGCGTCAGGGAAAAGAAATGACCCACTTCAATATCCCCAGTAATATATCGTGAAAAATAATTGTTCTTAATCGACTTTAAAGATATTAAAAATTGTGAATCATAGTAATGCAGCAAAAGGTTCCACTATTTTCAAATCCAATGTAATTTCTTGCGAACTTCATTTCTCATTTGTTACTGAACAAACCGAAAGAAGTTTTGTTCATCTTGGAATCTGGTACTCAAATAGTTTGACACAAATAGCATTCACAACAGTTCACAGAAGAGTTGACCTTACCTGTTGTATTTACTTCAATCCAAACCAAGCATATTTGAATTTTTCAGTAAGTTTCGTTTAAACGTAGTACCCTACAATATTGCTCTTTCAAAAAATATGTACAGGGCAGGACATTTTTGTAGAACGATACATGCAATATATCCACCCCTGGCTGCATAGCTAACATAGACGAATAGCTAGAGCCACCTTTTCCAAAATCGGCACTCTTCAAAATAGATCGTTTATTAACTGACTGCGAAATTAAAGCATTTTCTGGTATTATTTGCACAAAATTTGAGTTCTAACGTGCATAAAAAAATTATATTAGCAGATAGCTGAAAATTATGGGATCTCATATAGAAATTATATGAAATATTCAAAATGACACGCAGTAACCGTTTCCAATTTTACATTTTTACATTTTTTTTTTTTTTTACAGTGTTCTTTTCAAAAATTAATCACAATTATGTATTTACCGTCTTGAGCATTATAAACCAAAAAATATGTATGTAGCAATCAGCCTAACTGCCCTGTGAAATTTTATGTATTTATTCTTTAAACATACGTTAGCAACAAAGTGAAAGTCATCTCTTCTCATCACAATCCACTATCCTCTGCTCAAGTCTCTTCTGGTGCATAAGCAAATTCCACGGGTATGGCGCAATGGCTAATAACCGCAATGCGCTTGAGCAAATATTATTAGTAGTTAAAGCTTCGTGGTGGCACAAGAGAAAGGCGCAGCGCATTGTACTTTATGTCTTTCAATTAATTTGCAACAACATGCCGGGACATCCTGCGTACCTTAAATGTTGGCTGCGATAGCGATTAGCGCATACTTTATCGCCGTATACTTTCCTGCTTGCCTCATAGCCTAATATCATACTTTGAACTAGCAACATTTTCTCTCTCTACTACTCCAACTCTTTTCTTCTCCTTTTCCTCTTTAGAACTTAGGAGCATGCGAAAGATTAGCTCAACGAATTAATGCCTTCCTTATTTCCGGCATTTCCTGCATGTAACGGTTAAGAAATATTTGTGGTATGCTCACCTCTGATTTTCGATTATCATTACTAAGCCTACTGCTTGCACACACCTGGACCAATGTGTTGTCTCTTTAATCGTTTATGTTGGCTGTGTTTGTTGCAAGTTTCAGTGCTTGTTGCAAGCATAATGCAAGAACAATAGCTTCCTAACGTTTGTTCGGAATATGGGAACACTAGAATAATAACTTCGTCTATCTTGGAAAGTATTAACACCAACAACCATTTCAGCCACGAAATCCAACACTCGTAAAATGCTACTTCGGACTGAGTAGGCAATTGAGAAGTAAAGTCCTCTCTCGACGAACAGAAACCAAACTCTATAAGTCACTCATTATTTACGTGGTCGATGACAACCTCTGATGAGTTACGAGTTTTCGGGAGAAAGGTTCTGCGCAAAATTTATGGTCCTTTGCGCACGGCGAATATCGTATTCTCTTGGAACGAAGAGCTGCATGAGATATACGACGACATTGATATAGTTCAGCGAATTAAGAAACTTCAGCTACTCGTTGGCAAGAGCAAGCGGAAACCTTTTCTACCTAGCTACACTTGGAATCTATATACAATTGGCGCCAAAGAGCGACTGGCGCACTGTTAAAATCTCGGCTATAAGCGTATAAGCAGTGACTACACCCATAAAGAAGAAGAAGAAGAATAAAGGAGTTATGCCATCTCCTGGCAAACCAATAAATACAAAAATATTTGAATATAAAAAATTTATGAATGGTATTGAAGGCATTAAAAGAAAGACATATTTCTATGAAAAACGAAATGCATTTAAAATTATTGATAAAAATTTCTTAACTAATTCTTGCTAGCTATTGCTTTATATATTTGAATTATACTTATGTAAATCTTATACTGGACTATAGTACTAAAATTGTCGCATTATCATTTATGTAAATTAATATTTCCTACCAATGAATTTACATTCACAAACTTATGCCACTTTAACCTCATATATTTATATTTTCATTTGACGGCATTACTTCTCCACGATTGCTCGCTATCTGTAAAAGACAAGAGACTGTGCTGCAGAACAACTCAGACACACCCATACACTAGCATCGTCGAACACCTCGATGTATGTGCTGTTCAGTGCGCAAGTGCAATTGGAAAACGTGCATGCAATTGTGCGGCTGCTTCTTCACCACCGACTTCTTTTAACTACCAACAATTTTTTCTTATTATTTCATTTTTTTTTTTTCATATTAAAACTACACGTTTTTTCCTTACTCCGCTTGATTCTCACGACAATTACTTGCAGTTACTTGGCTATACTACGCCATTCACCGCATGCAACAACACTCCCTAATGCCCCTTGGCCATTCAAGCGTTAGTTCATTCATGCGCTCGTTCGTCGCTCTGCGGTGAGTTGAGAATTTTATTTGGATTTTCCTATTTGTCACATCGCACAACAGCAAACAACGTAGCACACACTTCGTGTTCACCTCAATTGTGTTGCACGTTTCTTCCAGGTAATGGCATTTGGAACGAATTTTTCGGTGTGTGCAACACGTGCAAACAACAATTACTGCATGTCGTCATTGCCATTAGTTTTCCCCCAAAGTTTTTCCACATTTTTCTTCTTCGTCTTTCTTTGTTGTTGCGTTGACATTTGGGTTACCTGCCAGTCGAGCCTCGCTGCCGTTTAACTGCTCCGACCAGAGGTCGGAATTTCATTTCAGTTCATGAGCGGCAAGCCAAAAGGAAAACTGTTGCAAGCGTTGCATTTATGATGTTGTTGCATCTTTACGTTGTAATTTTCGCTGATTTCTTTTGGCATTGTTTGGTGTTAAAATATTCCGAACATTCCGATTTATTAACCATGCATGGCAGGTCCGCTGCATTTCCGTCTTGACAACTATGAGTATGTGTGTTTAACACCTTAATGGCGTGTCGAAAGGGTATTACAAGCCATTTAGTCGGACAAACACCTTACTCAAGTGGACTTAGGTTAATAAAGCCTTGCAAACATATGTTGCTATTCTGTAAATATATGTGTTGTTGTAGGTGTAGACAACATTTGAAATTGTAAAGCATGAGATTTTCGTATTTTGACCCTATAATTTCAACTGATTAGCATTGACTTGTGTGACACACGTTTTTGGATTTTTGAGCGTCAAAATGTATTCTCACTGTGAATACAAATATTCATGTCTTTGTTTGAATTATGCAACTACATATTTAATATATAATATATAGTATATATAAAAATGGCTAGATATGTGATGCAACTATTAACATAGATAGAAGCAGTACTTGAATACCTTGCGGTATTCCCTCGTGTCAAAGCGTAGTTTTTATAAACGTTTTGATTGGATATCAATTCGCTAGCCTTTCCAAAGCATTACAAAATCTATCACAATGTGAATTGCGTTGTCTTCTTACTGAGTTCCTTTTTCTTTAATAAGATACAACACCGATAGCAAATTTGTATACCTTGAACAGAGTATATTTAATTTGGAACTGAGTTGATTCTTTCAGAACCGTCTGTCTGACAGATGGTCGGTCTATATGTATACACGCGAAGTAGCTCCTTAGTTTTAGGGATGTGGATCTGAAATTTTGCACACGTGCTTTTGTTGAATAAAAGCGCTTTCATATCTGAGGGTTTTATTGCCTCGGTAAAATAAAAGTAAAATAAAGTTTGACTCCAATGCACTTGTGTCAACGTTTTTTCTAATCCTTGAAAAAGTTGTTAAAGTCAATCTCCGAAATAGCCATCAATGTTTAGTCTCTTCATCAGTCTTCAGTCGTTGTGGTTGTGGCACAATATTGGCTGAAAATTTGGCAACAATTTCACGAAGGCATGACGCGACGGTGCATTACTGAAGAGAGTTGTTGGCCCATAACTTCAAACTCTTTTTATGAATAGCTTCAACAATATGCACCACATCTCCATAATCGACGAAAACTGTTATCATAACTTTGATTTTCGACCTGCTTTGACACTGTTTCCGAATCATAAGCATAGATTCATGACATCCTGGCGACTTAATTTTTTGAAAAAAATTTGTTATTCTGGAACCAATCATGCTTTCGTTTTCTTAGGACCAAATGATCTTTCAAAATGGTTTTCATAAGATGTTCAAGTTGATGTTGATGGCCGTCCACACTAGGAATGCCAGAGACCAGCATAAAGCCGACATTAGCCAAGGGTCGACTCACTGGGAATTTATTTTTCTGAGAATACGGCTTTGGCATATATACAATACCACTCAGCACTTGCTTAGACTGTGGAAGAGACTTAATGAAAATAAAAAACATTAAAATTTTTGTAATTTGCAATCACTTTTATTAACAGGAATTATGTTTTGAACATATCTAAGTTTACTAACAGGTCAGAGCATACCTACACTACATACATATATATAAACTGAAGGTTAATATCATTTATAATACAGAATATTAGGCATTTTGGCATGATATTTTGATTTATATCCGATTTTTTATAACTGTTTATTAAGTTTCAAGAGTGAGTTCTTTGGTATGGCCCTTTCATCTTCGTCCGTTTAAAAAAAAAAAACTTGTTAGTGCTCCAGCATCCAACGACATCTTAATAGTTGTATTCGGTTGAAACCGGCCTCATTCGCTTTGACATATTCAATATCGGTGGCATTTTTGTGTGGCATAAGTCATTCAGCACTTCACTACACTTAAAACAATTACAAACCAGAGATGGCAAGCAATTGCTGCTAGCGCCAAGCTCATGGCAAGGCTCGMCTATATTCCTATAACAAACCATGCGCGGTTCGCAAACTGTGCGGTTTATATTTAAGTCGAATGCGCCTAGCGGGTTGAAATTTTTACAATTATTTATTCGATTTGGAAAATAAGAAAACATAAATTGTGTTCTCACCATGCGCACACTCCCTGGGATCTACTGAATTGCCCGGCTCACACTCATTGGGCGAAAAAGAAGGGCTAAAATTTATAAAGTAAATAAATTTTGTAAAATAATTGTCACCGCTAAGTGAAATAATTACACTCACATTCCTTGTGTGGAGCGTTGCAAAGAAACCAGCATGAAAAGCAGCAGCCAACTTAGCTTAGTTATCCAGTACAAATGCGAATGCATATTGAAGTTTGGTTAAAATGCCAGCACTGGATGTTGCTGCCTTAAGGGTGAAGCAACGTTTGATAATTTTATTTGAGTTTAAATATCCTTTTATAAATTGGTCTAGGTCTTAACTCTTTGGCTTCATGGTCACAGTTGAATTAATTCACATTTATAAACCATACAAAATAATTAATTATACATTCAAAGACACATAGGCGTAAAAGAAATCATCTATTTTTAACAACGGTTATCTGTTATAGCAATGATGAGAGGAATTATTTTGAAATTGTAATTTGAATATC
This sequence comes from Bactrocera latifrons, assembly GCF_001853355.1. Classification (NCBI taxonomy): domain Eukaryota; kingdom Metazoa; phylum Arthropoda; class Insecta; order Diptera; family Tephritidae; genus Bactrocera; species Bactrocera latifrons. Next base: position 197,965 of record NW_017537578.1, read on the forward strand.
CTTTATGGAAATTTTATATGAACAAATTAAGTCGTGATACTATTTCTTTGGCATAGGTATTAAAAATAATATTGGTATTGGTATTGGTATTGGTATTGGTATTGGTATTGGTATTGGTATTGGTATTGGTATTGATATTGATATTGTTATTGGTACTGGTATTGGTATTGGTATTGGTATCAGTATTGGTATTGGTACTGGTATTATTATTGGTACTGGTATTGGTATTGGCATTGGTATTGGTACTGGTATTGGTAAAGGTATTGCTATTGGTATCGGTGTTGGGAATGGTAATTATAACGGTATTCAAATCGGAATTGAAATTTTTATTGTCATTAACAATGTTATTACTAATTGATATTAAATTTGTATTGGTATTGGTATTTATATTGCTGATGCTATTGATATTGGTATTGGTGTTGATAGTGGTAATGATATTCATATCGGAAATCTTTCTCACTGGTATTACAAATAGTTTTGGTGTTAGTAATAATATTTGTATTGGTAAATGTCTGACGTTTAATTCGCCATCCGATTTTTTATATAACAACCATGCCCACTTCCCATTTAATGATGAAACTATATAAATACTACAAAATTTTACTAGAAATTTTTCATCACTATAAATATAATAACCCCATTGACCTAAGCGGCTTCTTGTTCATTGCTTGATGACAATGAAAGTATGGCCGACAGAAAGTGTTAGTGACTGCAATTCAAGGCTAAGTGAATTATTCAAAAGTCACAATCAACATTTTGAATAATTAATTTGAAAATTGTATAAATTATTAGAAAAGGATGTGAGTGAAAATCACTTGAGAGAGCTATAAACAGATGGAGCAAAAATCATCGAAAGCAATAACTGCCAATGAGGTAAAGCAAAGCGTAGAGTCAGAAGGAATATGGGTTGGTTCACCAAGCTGAACTTGACATTGATTATGGTTTTGGGTTTGGCACTAAATGGAATACAGACACTGTTCGTATTAGTACAGTTATTAGAGATTATTTTTTATTACATGAAAAATATTTTTTTTTCTTCGCTTTTACTTTGAAAGGAAATCGCTTGGTCCGTCCATTATTTGCGGCCGAATTAACTTGTATGTAAGTTAGCTTTTTTATATAAACTTTTAAGATTTTAAGATCTAGATAGCTTGATTTCTATTACATTACATACATTAATATGAAATACTAAAATTGTAGTGAAAATACGAATATAAATTTATGACCAAATTTTGAAAATCGATTGCGAATGTTTCATTTGTATTTCAGATTGTAAAAAATATTTTGAAGGACCTTTTATTAAATTTTATTTGTTTATACTAAATTTTACAATTTTCTTCAAATTATTAAATATTTCTAAAATTAATTAATTTTTTCTATTTTTATAACATTACTGTTAGTAGAAAAAATTTCACGGTCTCTGAAATCCCTAAAACAATGTTCTCGATCCGGCAGTTATTTCGGCCAGATTTGAGAAAAGCCTTTATAATTTTGGGCCTATCTATACTCGATTTTTTATCTTATCAGTATACCAGTAGATAGGTAGGTAGGTAGATAGTTATCGATTTAATAATTTTTAAGCACTCAAGCAATTTCGAAAGGTGCTGTTCCAAGAAAAATGTTATTCAAAAAACGCTCATACACCGAAATTATTTACGGGTCAAAAAATCGATGTTTATATTTTTCTTAATTAACCTCCTCTGGTGTAACAGCTTTAATTATTTTTCCTTCGTTATTTTATTACAAATTTATAAGGGAAAATTCCACTAAGAGAAAATTTTTTTTAATTTTAAATGAACCAATAAGAAATTATACTGTCCACATCGAGGCCACTTTTTTTGGAGGCACCCAGTGAGATGAGGTCTCAAAGGCAGAATTTTCAACATTTTTATATCAAAATTTCAGAAGACATTGCGCAAATTTGTACCTTTGATATGCCGTATTTGTTTTTGAAATATACTATTGCTTATATGAAAACAAAATGAAAGAAAAAAAAACTTTTTTTTTGCCTCTGAAACCCACCCTTAAAAAATTATATTTACTACAGAGAATGTTAAAAAAAACATTTTCTGAGTTAATCAGAGAATGTTGATTTTATGTTAACTCGTACCAAAACTGTAGTTAACATTCTCCACTGTTGTCGCTTCATGTTAGCATTTAACTTAACAGAGGAATGTTAACATACAACTAGCATGTAATCAGAAAATGTAAAAAATGTAGTTAATATTCTCTACTGTTGTCCTCCCTGTTACCATTTAACATAATATGTTAACTTAAAACTAGCATTCACAACTCATGCACCCGCAACAATAGTTTCTATTTGCCTCACCAAATTACAGTGAGAGCAACTGAAAACCAGCTGTGCACCTGTTTATCCAAAACTAATCAAACAATCGAACCAGTTGGCCAAAACCCCAAAATGCTAACTATCCAACTAACTAGCGAACCTTCCAACATCAAACCGAACAAAAGACACAAGAGACAATTCAACCAGAGAACATAAAAATCTTCTCTGTCTCATCCACTACTCACCTGTGCTCACCGCTGCGCCAAACATTTCCATAACCAGTTCTACATATATGCAAGTTGCCTTTCGTATGTGCTGTTTGCCATTATTTCGATGCCATTGCATTCCGCCGACTTTTCAGGTGTTGTATGTAAGCCAGCTCGGTCTGCACTTGTCTCTCGGTGTCGACACGATTCAATGTTGAACGAACTTTTGCTGTGTCCAGTCAACGTGATTTGCGAGTGCTGTCTACCGTGTAAACGCCGTGTATTAAACAATAACAAAAACAAACACATTGAGGAAACTCAGTGAGGATTGTACTTAAACACGCGCGCAGCTTTGTCGTCGTTGTCGTGTTTATCCGGAGCTTACGTTACTCGCTTGATCTTTGTGTTGTTTGTGTATTTGCTCGCCTGCCTGTTCGCTCGAGTCAGGTCTGCAGACGTGAAGTGAAAACAAGTTTTTCGCCCCAACTTCAACGCGTCCGCCTAGTTGGTAGGTGTTTTGGACTATCGTAGTTTTCGTTGTTGCCTTTATTATTATTGTTGTACGCTGATTGAACGCAGCACGGTTTACCTGCGCCTACAGACTGTCGCGCTCTGCGCTCGGAGCATCTATGTACTATAAATCGCTCATTCGTTGCTAATTCTCTTGCTGCTCCAAATTCGCCAGTGCACTCGCGTTCTTACATTTTATTTGCATCGTTTGTGTTGTTGCAAATGTTGTTGCCGTTATTGCTGCTAACTTGCAATCTGAGCCTTTTCGGTAGAGCTGCTGTTGTTGTTGCTGTTACTGCTGAGTTTTAGGTTTTGTTCAACAGGTGAATTCGCAGTTGACAGGCCGTAAAATATGCCTATTCATAAGCAAATTAATGTGTGGGTGTGTATTTGTTGGTGAGAAAAGTAATGGGATTAAAGCACTTGGTAATCTGAGTAGTGTTTTGGAAGCAATTGTCAACTTGATCGTGACAAATTTCCCTCACGAACAAAAGTGAAAAGGGTTCAAAATAATTGTGCATACATAAAAAATACATAAAAAAAAAACAGCAGCAAAATATTTACAATATGAATATGAAAAAATTTAATTTTTTCGCTTTTAACATGCTGATCATTTTAAAGCATGAGTTTAGCGGATACAAAAAAATAATATTTTTAGAATATTACAGTGAAAATCGTTTTTAAAGGTTAAGCCTCAATTAAAAAGTAATAAAGTAATTTAAATTTCTGAAATTGATGGAAAAACTAATTTTTTTTTTTTTTTTTTTTTTTTTTTTTGCCTAATTAATAAAGACATCATCGGTAAACGTGTCTTATGAAATAAATAAATAAATTTACTTTACGAACAAAAAAATTAAAAAAGATTTAAGTGCCGACTTATCTTCATTTATTGTGTACTCATCTGCTTCACATAAATGTTTATTGTTAGTGTCTAAAGCGTGTATTTAATATTGTGAGAATACATAGCCGTTAGAAATATGCAAAATCAACGCAAATACTATAACAGCTTATGTCCAAATTGAGTGATAAATATTTAAAAATATTTCGAAAGCTGTAAAAAATATAAGCTTTAAATTTTATGAAAGATAATATGAGCTTTTTAAATATAAAAATATAAAGTGATAAGAAAAAATTTATAAATTTTAAACAATAGGAAAATTGAAATTCAAAAGAAAGATTATAAATTAAAAATAAATT
>NW_017537578.1:202269-219705 GCF_001853355.1 Bactrocera latifrons
GTTTGAGAAGGTTAAATAACACATATCATTCATAATATGAAATAAAAAACTGAAATCAATAAAACCACTTCATAAATTTTGCAAACACGGTTACTTTGGCTTTTAGGCTAATAATAATTATTTCTATGTGTGAAACGTGAAAACTATGTAAATTGAAATCCAGTAACTATGAAATATTAAAAAAGAGAAAAATAAAAAAAATACAAAACACAAAATATTAAAATAAAACTATACAAAAAATTGCTTATTACACTTATAAAAATATTAACTAACCAATTTTCTTTATGCGCACAAAAAAATACAAAAATAATTTCGTTCGTCTCGCATAAATTAAATAATTGAGTGATCCAAACTTACGACTTATGGTCTGATTTCTGTTTTTGTGATTCTGAAAAATATTTTTGAAACGTTTTAGTGATGCTTTAAGCATAAATTCCTTATACATGTATATATATAACATATTTAATAATAATCAACGAAACAAAATACAAGTAAAACTTTAGTGAAATTAAAAAAACAAAAAATTTATGATCGAAGTGTGTTCAGAATATATAAGTAGTTATGGAATTATGTGGAGGTGAATTTAATCAAACGCATTTCTCTATCAGCACACCACTTCAAAATTAATAATAAAATTCTTTTGTTTTACCTATTAATTCTTTTTCTAAAATAATATACTTTCAAATAATTCTCGTTAATAATTGAAGTGAATATTTTGCTGAAAATTTCAAATATTTCTACCTAAAAAAGACACAAAGTGAAGTTTCTGGTGAGTTTTATTAATAAAAGAGCTATTGGATGAAAATAAATGCATATAAGTATTGAGTGTTTTTTGAAAATTTCGTCTGGCGCAAGCAAATAAACCTGCGCATTTATGTGATATCGAGCATGTCAATAATTTTAATCATGCCACTTTTGTTTCTAGCATAAATATATTAAAAAAAATTAAAATTGAAAATTAAAGACTGACTATAATTCCATATTTAAGATTACTTAAATACAAAAACTGAAAAAAATAAATCATTAATATTTTCCACGATATTGAATCTATAAATTCTAAAAAAAAATAAATTTTTAGAAATTTGCGGTCATACTTTCCGAAAAAAAAACCGAGTGTAATAAAATACCAGATTCAAACTCAAATCACACAGATCATTCTTAATATTATACAAAAAGACGAAGTCAATGCCAAAGCTTTATAAATTTTTCAAAAACGAACATTTTGACATATAAGCAAATACTAATTACTTTTGAGAGCGATCCTGAGAAACCAATTATTTGGAATAATTCTTAAACTTGTACTTAAAAAAATTGTCACAAACTTAACAAAAGTGAATTAATGCTCCAAGTAAATTGCAAATAAAAAACTTTGAGTGAATAATTTGTTCAAAAATTATTAAAACTAAAAGAAATTGAAAAATAATGACAAACAAAAAAATTTTGGTGGTTCTGAAAAATTGTTTTTTTTTGTAATATTTTAATAATGATTTATGCGTGACAAATTTAAATTATAATCAATTAAAGAACAAAAAAACTTTTGTAAAATTAAAAAAAAAAAATGTTGATCGGAATATAAACTGTGCAAAATTGTTACAATTAAGAATATTTCCATACCTATGGAATTTATGTGGAAGTAAAAATGCAAATATATTATTTTATGTGCTTACCAGTAAAACTTAAGAGTTTAAATAAATCTCGTTAAAATTTTTAAATATTTCTACTTATAAAATTCAAAAACTAAAGTTTTTGATAAACGAAAGCTCATTATCTAAAATAAGGTATTTTAGTAAAAGGGCTATTGAGTGAAAATATATGCAAATAAATATTGAATGTTTTTCGAAAATTTGATTTGGCGGAAGCAAATATACATGTCTGTGCGTTATCGAGCATTTTAATAATTTTAATTACACAAAATATAGTGTTACAAAAATGCGGTTTAACTACAAAAAAATTTAAAATAATAAACAGCAACTCATTCAATATTTTATTAAAACAAAATCAACTTTTATAAAAGACAGGTTTACCACAAAAAAAAAAGTGAAATAAAAAACTTAAACTAATTATAACTAAACCAACTTATAAACTGATTTCAAAAAAAATTATTGGTCACGAAATTATTTTCTACAATATAGAATCTATGAATTTTAAAAATAGTAAAATTTCTTGAAGTCTGCCGTTATGCTTTCTTAAATCGATAAATCGACTTATTTTGTTCTAATTTCAATCAGTTTAAAAACGATCAAGAGCGAAATAAAAGATCAGTGGTTTGTTATTCGTTTTTTTTTTTTTTTTTTTTTTTTTTTTTTTTTTTTTTTTTTTTTTTTTTTTTTTTTTTTTTTTTTTTTTTGTAGTTCTAACACTTTGCTGTTCTTTTTTACCATAATTTTATGAAACTCAAGTATCAAGAAAGTATTGCAGTGCGCTACAATAATATTCCGAAATGTGCTTACAGACGATTTACATATATGCAAATATAAATATTTCAAAAACTCTTAATAAAACATATTAATTTTTAGGGCACTATTGTGAGAAAGTGGTGGTTAAATATTAAACCCATTTGGGTTTGTTTCCCCTTTGGCGATTAGTTAAGCCTTAATTGCAAACAACAAGTTTGAGGTTCTTACATTGTGCGTAAAACCCAAAAATTCTTATTTAAATTTTTTTTTTTTTATTAATTTCACTTGTAACATTTTTACAATAAAAAAAGCCATACAATGAGGCCCTCTATGAGACTCTCCATGACGGAGCGAAGATAATACTAATTTTTTTCTTATAGAAGGCTACTTTCTGCATGCCGCTGCTACACGCTGCAATGACCCACTTTACTTAACTACAAGAATCACTGCACAAATGCTTTTTTCTCAACGAAAATACACCGAATAAATTGCACGTTTATTAATAGATTCAAATAAGAAAATTGTTGCACTGTACTAATGAAGTAGCTGCCTACACTAGCGTAGTTGCAGACTCAACAAGAAAACAAAAACTAAGTAAAATCAGACAGAAAAGCAAATGCAGACTATAATGCAAAAAAAATAAAAATAATAGCAAGAAACCGGAAAAATCTGCAACAACGTCTACGCAACGCCTCAGCAATGCGCATGCGTCAGACAATTTGCACGAGCCAACAGCCAACTAAACGCTGCACGCTAAAAACATATGCAGCTTTTCGGTCGAGACACTGTCAAGACCACGGGTCGCTGCATGCCGCCGCTCCGTTGGCTTTCTAATTTAATGTGGGTTTGTGGCAGGCCACGCAACGCATTTGGTATTGAAAGTGCGCGTACGCGCTTTCTAATGGTACATGTGTGCAAAACCAACACTTAAACGAAAGAACGAAAAAAGCAAACAAAACCATTATTGAACAAATTGTCGTTAAGTCTGTGCAGCGGCTGCTTCTTCATCTTCATCTTATCTGCACCGACCAACTTGAGCAAATGCAATGAAGTTGTTTTATTTTTGTATGTTTGCTGTTGTTGTTGTTTGTGCCACAACCATTGCCGCATGCACTTTATTATCATTTATTTGCATTGCTTTTTTCTCAACCGCCATTTTTCTTGCGCTGCCGGCTGCTGCAACTGTTTATCTGCCGTTTTTCCATATGGCGGCGCAACTGCTGACCTCGTTTCCTTCGACTGCCACTTGCTTGCTGCCGCACCGCCGGTGCTCGTGCTGCTTTTGTGCCGTTAACCAACAACCAGCTTCAGGCGACAGCAAAAAGCATAGTAAGAACAGCTGTGTTTCAACAGATACCCAAGCGTTGCAAACGGATTTCGTTGCCACAGACTGCCAAATACATACATGAATAATGAAATTTATATATACATATTTACAAACAGCATAAATAATGCAAAGCCACAGTGTCTCAACGCCGCTGCGAGTTATATTTGTTGCATCGTCACTTCTCACCACCCCCCAATCGACACTGCCGGCGCGCTGTTAAGTTGCTTCAGAAGTTGCCAAACAACTTTTACTAAACTGCAACCAGTATATTGCAAATTTTTACTGCAATTTCATTTCATTTATTTTTTTTTCGGTTTTTGCTTTTGTTTGCTTTTTGTTTTATGCTTTATTTCTCATACTCGCGTTAAGCGCTGACAGCAATTTCGTGGAATTTCTTTTAGCTGTTGAAAATTTTGTTATTTTCGGCATTCTCACAGCTTATTTTGATACGGCACATCGCGTGTGTGTCTGTCTGTCACACATTAATAAAATTCATATTTTCATTGCAAGTGGAAAATATTGGTTTTCATGGAAATGTGGATTTTCGTTTTCACTCGTGCTTGGAGAAAAGTCAAATTTGTTGCTGAGCAAATATATTTTTCGTCTTGATAATTCTTCGGTCACTTATATTAGATTCTAAAACTGAACTCCCTGATGGGATCTCCAGGCAACTCTTGCTTACATATCTATCTTATTCTATAACATTTAAGTCAAATACTTAATAACTATTCTTTAATAACATATTCTAATCGTTCTTTATGATGAGAACAAATCTTTCATAAATTGGTTTTACTAAAGATATTCGGAAAAGTTTTGATGAAATCCATGATTTCGTAGTCTACATTTCTACAAATTTAAGAAAACAAATTACCTCTTCAAATTTTGGTAAAGATATTTTAGGTCTATTTGGTAGATCAACTAGATCCCAATTTCTTCTAATAATCGATAATTCGCTTCTGAGCAAATTTGAGATCCGAGAATGCAGTGAACAAAACCAAAAAAGTGTTATCAGTTCCGCTTGGTAACTTCTCTAAAGAGGACTGAACTATATAAACTTGCAATATTAATAAGTATTCAATAAGCCGTCGAATTTGTGGAAACCAATATTTTTTTTTTTTTTTGGTATTTGATGGAATAAACAATATCGAAATGTCTTTAAATGATTCACATATGCTAAAGATTTATCGAAGTTGCTTTCTTTTCACTTTAAAAGCAAAACAGGTTGATAAACTAAATACTTTTTTCTTTATTCAAATAAAACTAGTATCAAATTCAGCATCAAATATTCTCAAACCGGTCGATTTTTATCAATTATTGACCTAACTACTAAAAACAAAATGGCAATTTTGCTCCCAAATGTCCTTATTGTCACCACTTACATTACGAACCCTTTTCTGCTATGACAAACGAAATTCTTGCGCTCAAATGATCATGCAACAGGCGCCATGCTGTTTAGTGTCGTCTATTTTACTACCTATCTTACATAATATGTGTCTGTATGTATGCTTAGAAAGACTTTTAGATATTCAAATAAGTCATATGTAAATAAAAGACCTGCTGTGTGTGACAGGTGTATTATCAGAGAATTAACATTTTTATTTATATGCACATATATATATAATTTGTTAGTGTGTAATGTAGAATAAATGTGTCTTAAAAGAAAAATGATAAAGAGAGATTGTGAAGAACATGAGTGGCTTTTGGTGAGAGTTCTAATGGAAATACAGCTTATAATGTGAATCAAAATGCAACAGTCTGTTGCATGTGCATGTGTATGCATAGACATTTAGAACATTTTCATGCCATTGAACTTTTGATTTATCTTCTATTCACTTACCTTAAGCTTAATTTATTTTCTCTTATTTATAAATGTTTTATATTTCTTTTAGTGCAGCCCCTTGTCTTCTACATAATGGCAATAATTTAAATATACATGTATACAAAAGTTAAAGTACATAAACAAATGAAGTGTTCGGTTGTGAAGTTTAAACAAAATAAATATTCAAATCTCGTAAAAAAATTAACATATCTCCTGTCATCTGTCGCAAATGTCGCGTATATAAATATAAATGTGAATGCAATGAAGTTAATAAATAATAGAAATAAATAAAAGAGTGTTTGTCAAAGTGTTCGAGTGTGCTAAAAACAACCAGCCAACCGACGGAAACAACAAATGCGACTTGGATTAAATTAATTAAGTCTGCTACAACTACAACTATATATTTCTTGACTGGTGAGTAGATATACAAAATTAATATTGCCAATAAAATTAGAATATATGAATACGTTCGTATGTTTTGCCAATATAGCATTGTCGGTAGAAATAAATTTGCAAAAGCGTATACCTATACTTGTATGTGTAAACAAAAACATGTGTAGGAATATTTATTTAAATTTTCGAAACACTTATGGCTTTCATCATTTCCTGTTTTTAGTGAATATTGAGCAAAGAATATGCAAATTAGGATGCTCAGCGCCTTTAAGAAAGCACCCACATCAATTATTTAGGTCTACAACTTTGCTTCCGCCGTTTTCCATTAGGTGTCTTTAGAGTCAAGCACTAGTCGATAAAATGGATTAAATCGTTTTATATCGATCTTGGACATTTGTGTCAACATTAGCACAACAAAAAATTTGTAGAGATCTGTTTGCATACTTATTCTTAACTGAAAATGTCACTCTTTGAGCCGAATTCTCGATATTTGCGGGAAATTTTGCTTTTCTTTTTTTAATTCCAAGAAAAGTGCGGCTGAGAACCCGTCCACACTTTACTGAGGCTGACACATACACAGATAATACTATTACTCTACTACTACCATCTATATCATTTCTATTAGGTATTAAAAAAATATAGAATTTTTGTAAAGCAACTTGTGTTTGTTTACAAAGAAATTGATCATAAAGCCTTTTGTGTGTTAATTAAGCATTGCTTTTTGGGGGAATAAGGGAAAACACTTTTGGGCCGTTTTTATACAATATAGCCTTAAATTTACAAAAAATAAAACGGCGAAAGCAACGTTGTACACCTAATAGTTTTGGTGCTAGATTACGTAAGTTTGATCTACACTAGCACAAAAAAAAAAACCAAATAAGAATAAAAATGATATTTTGTTATTTATGTTATTCCCCAACAAAAGTGTTTCTTATAAAATTACGCCTTCAATGTGAGGCCTGTTTAAAAATTTTTAAAACTTTTGAGTAGACTATATATAATTATAAATAAATTATATGAAAGCACTAATTTGCATGGTATTCTCGAAATTTGAGTCTTGAAAACTTTAAATTCTATTATTAAAATTTTGGCGATCAAATATCAATAGTATTGATACATATCTAAACACATACAATGCATATGTATCTAACAATTTTAAAGTAACAGTTTCAGGATAACGAAAAATCGGCATTATACATATAATAAACTACTATGATTTAATTGTAATGTAATTTCGGGTTTATATATGAATTTTATTTTATTATAATAATCATAATTCAGACACTCCTTTCGAGTCAAATGTCAACATCCCGTAATTTCGAGATGTAAAAATGAAAGCTGCGGAAAACTAAAAATTTCCGTGGGCATACATAACATATAACATAACATATAATATATGAAGTAGGAAGATTAACGTTTTTGTGGCTAAGACGCGCATTCATGTCAAGATTTTACGTAAAGAGGTGCGTGTGGGATTCAATTACTATAATACCGCTCAGCTGACAAACACCTGTTGTCGAATTTTTTAATTCCGAAATTCGCAAACAAAACCAAAGTTAATTAACTGCACAAAATAAACCAAGAATATAATAATAATAAATTCAATTAAGCTAAGCGCGAAATAGAAGTAGCAGGCGAGGAGCTAGAAAACAATGTCACTAAATTGAATGTTGCCAAAAGAGCACGCGCATCACGTCACAACTGCGCCGCTTATTTCCTACACTCAATCAAGGCGATCGCCACAGGGTGTTTATTTTTATAGTGCTTGCCAAAAGTGCTCATCCAAATAGCGTCATATGTGAATTTTACATATCTTGATTGGTTGTTGACTTTGGGTTTTACTTATTTTTCTTAAAGAGAAAAGTCATCTTAAGTAGCCAGATTGAAAAATATCACAAAATCGTGATTTCTGAAGTTTTTTTTTTTTGTTTTTTGTTTTTTGTTTTGAATACAAGTATAGTGCTAATGATGACTTATATTGGCCTTCAAATTTCATATGTATATGCAATATTTTATCTGAAGACAAATTTATTTAAATTTAGAAGATTTAACAAAAACGCAAATTAGTAATTGTTGTTGTACAACATTAGCGTTAGGTGTTCAAATTATATTTACAAACTTGTTTTATGCGCGACAAAAAAGCTGGTTAATAAGGGGCTGCTGAGTCGAGTGCTTACGAGCGCAAGCTGTGCGATGATGAGCAATAAATTGACTTTATTGAGGTCTGTATATTTTTGGAATTTTTCAACTGTGGTTTATTTGGTTGTTGCTTTTTTTTTTTTTGTTATGTATTTTATTCTAAATTAATTTAAATTTGGGCCATGGCGCCTTTTCAATCGTTAAATGCTTTAAATAGTCTCTATTAGGCTTTAAGTTCTGCCACTTAGCTATGGTTTCGCCCACAAAATATTTCTTAGATATATGGTTTATACCAATTGTGCCTACGTTTGCACTTAAACATGTTTTAAGTACAACTAAGTCCATTTGGAAAACGCTAATCTTTCTATTTTGAGATGGTTGGTGTAGAAGTTGGTGAATTTGGTTAGTTAACCAAATGTCCCAAGATAGAGTAAGCATTTTTAGATAAAAGTTTTGTATATAGAAGTTCAAGAAATAATCTCCAGAAGCTTTAATTAAATTAAATTCACTTTTTCTTTTCTCAAATTTTGACAAAATTTTTGGAATAATTTGTAGTTTCGCTGCTTCGACGCCAACCATTTGTAAGCTATAATAAAGAACAATTAACAACCTACTCATTGGTGGCGTCGGCGGCGGTAAAGATAACTGACAACATAACTAAATTATACAATTCCATGAAATCATTCAAAGGTGAAATTTTCGTTATTTATTACTTTTTCTTTTTAGTTCTCAACTGCTCCTTCACTCACTTTCAGCTTTCGAGATGACTGCTTTTCACGTTCAGTGTGGCTCATCTGGTAGTTGGTTTGGCAGTCACTCCGTCATTATAAGTAATAAGCGACCACTCAAAATTCATTGTGTATCATTACTGCTGCTCTCTTTCATATCTACATACAAGCGTATGTGAAGGTGGTATTGTGTGTGTACTTGCAAAGGAACTTGCTGAACGCACCTTTGTGCAACAGTTTCTCAGGTTTTTTTTTTATAATTAATTTTTCTTATTTTTGTTTTCTGCCACACATTGAGTGCTTTCAGTTGCTTGATTCTCACATCTTTTCAAAATATTTAATTTTTTTCCAACCTGACTTGTTAGAAGAAGAGGGTTATCTCTACTGCTTTTCTAGGAAAACTTAAATTTTATAAGGACTGACAGTATTTGTATAGAAAGTTATATGTTGCTTAAGAGTATAATAAAAAAAATTAAAATATACTATATATAAAATCTGTTTTTTAACTGTGAAGATTTACAAATTGTGAGAAAAATTAATAATTAAAAAAATCGAAGAAATTGAAACTTAGAAACAATATATCAAAATAAAATAAAAATGACAATTAAAATAAGAGAATTTCTTATTTTTTAATAATATATAAAAACTCTAAAAATATTAAACCGTAAAAACTAAATACTTTTCTACTCAAATTTGATTTAGTTAATACTTCAAAGAATTTTTAATAGACTTCATTCATAGTATATATGTAAAGTTATGCAAAAAGTAATGAAAAATCATTTTCTCACATTTCTTTAACTATTTCCGTTTCTTGTGAACTCATTCAAGCCACTACACCAGAACTTCTTCAGGTTAACATCTTAATTCCTTTAACTCAAGCACGGCAAGTTCGTGTCTTAAGTCTTTTATGTTCTCCCAACTTTTGCGTGACTAATATCAATAACGTATACTGTATATAGTACCCGTTCCCAGGGAGACGAACATATATTTTTACAAATTGTATTAATTTTGTCTTGACTGCTTAGCAAAAGTTGCCTTTGTATTCATTTATGACCGAACAGCTGGCGTTTTGCTGCTTTCAGCTCCTGCCCGTGTGTACTGTATTCCGCTTCGTCAGTCGGTAGATGGCTAAACAGTTAATAAAATATATATTTTACACATATATACAAGTATAATAAAAAATGTATTTTAGAAATCTTCTGGATCCTCTTCACTTAAAATAATTTCTTAAATCACTAAATAGTTTCAAAAAATATTTTTCAAAAATATTTATCACTCTAAAGTATCACAGAAAATATCTCTGGAATTAAAGTAGCCCAATAATTTTGCATTCACATGTTGCAAATCTTTCCAACTTTTATTCTAATTGTTTAGAGTTATCTTAAGAGCTGTTTCTGATTAATGCTGGCAATAAGAATTAATACTCGACAAAACAATGGAAACTTGCTGACTTGTGGAAAAACGTGGAAACAGCGTAATTGTGGGAAAGCTGAAACAGTTCCCCGCTAAAGGCAAACATACACCGACACTTCGGACGACTGCTTGCATACAACCGCACTAAGAGCTAGAACGCCTAAAAGTATATATTATTCTTTATGTGTTCACTTTTCACAAGCGGACTAGAGCTTGCCGTCCGTCTAGTCATTGACCGCGACTAAAATACTGACAAAAATTTATTCACACACATACTACTAGGCTTTGTTGGCGCAGTTAGTAAATTACAAATATAATTACGCGAAATTGTTTAGAATGTTTATTTGTTTGCGTTTGATTGCTTATATTTTACTCTACTTTATAGGCTGCCATTAGAGTCTAAGCCAGCAAGCGCCAGTTTAAAGTTGTTTCTTCACGGTTACTGACTTTTTCACAAGATTTTTTATTGTTTTGCTCTCTGCTCTCTGCTAAACTGCTAATAGGTCTACTGTAAATTTGAGATAATCATCACATTAGATATGTGAAAGTTACCATAAAAATTGCGTAACAGAAAAAAGTCTGGGTTTGATTATTTTTCTATTAAAAAAAATGTTTCTTATTTACTTTTATGAATACTTAACATGCACCTCTCAGGTTCAATACTCACCACAATCATTAATTTACTGCAATGTACATTTTTTTGTTTGGAAGAACAATAATTAACCTCTGTTTGACACAACTCGTGCTTAAAACAAATTATTAATACTCGTGACTTGTCCAACTGTTCTGGTTTTACAGTTGTCACCATTGAAATTTCAAGCTTTTCTAACCAAAACTTATTACTATGATATTACAGATATTTATCAATTGCTTTTTGTTCTAAATAGAGCATGTTGTAATGCTTAGAAGATGGACTCATACATATATATATGTAGTCCACTCTAATAGTTAGATATTTTAAACCAATTTTTTAAAAGTTTCGTTACGTTAAGTGACAAAGAGAGGATTTTGTGAAAGAAAAAATAAAATTTATGTTCACTTTCATTAATTTTTCTCTACTCTCGCTCACTTTCCGTAAAATATCGAGAATATATCCAAATAATATCCTAAATGTAGGCAACGTTATTAATTCTAAGATACCTTAAATACAGGTATAGCCAAGACACTCACCTATAACAAATACAAATACTTTGTTTTGACGTTATTTGAGAGCACCTTACAATCTGGAAACTAAATCACGAATAAAATAGTAAAGATAACGTATTATTTTCGAAAAAATAGGAAAATATACAGCGTTATTTCTACAAAAAACACGAAATGCTGCGCTATTATTGCATTGCGCATGGAGTGAACTTAACATTTGCCTTTGCTGCTCTTTTTCTACTTGCCTTTACTGCCTTTGTCTGTAGGTCGATCGCTCGCAACAATTCCAACTACTTTTAATTGACCTTAGATACTTCATCGTTTTGTGACCACAAAAGGCACGCTGCGCAAAATTGGCATAGAAAAAATGTCGGCGAAGGCAAATAGCCGCGAGGAGAACCGCCAGCGAGCATAGCGAGTGACAGGTGAACACGCTGCGCACGGCGCGGAGCCATGGCGTCACTTCGTGGCTGCGCATTTTTACGAGTCTCTTTGCGAGAATCGCTTGGTGGCTGTGTCATATATTTTATTGGCTGCAAGTTGCAACTTGAATTTAGGTCGCGCGCTTATACACAAATATCGATTTGTGTATGTTTGACTTTTTATCGATTTTGGTAATACCGCTCTGAAAGTGTTTATGTGTTGAGTTTACAGGCATTGTTATAATCGATTTTTTTAATTTTTTTTTTTTTATAAATTTTCTGCGATTCGAGCACAGGCGCTTGCTTTCGATAATTCCGGCGAGTGGGCGCTGCAGCGGCATGTGGCAGTGGCAAGTAGCACACTACTTGTGGCCGATATTTACATTTTTATTATACTAAAGCGCATTACCATAAAAATGCATGTGTGTGCATATTTGCATGTATGTGTTTGCAGTTAAATGAATCCAACTGTTTAATTGCCGCCATGGCAATTCGCGGCATCGCCTGCACTTCGGCTGTCGTTCGTTGCCAGGAATGCATTTGTATACCCGTTGCGCGACGAATTGGGGTCAAAAGCGGTTTAATGCTACTTTAATGCGAAGCTTCAATTGCCGAAAAACAAAGTTGCTTTGGAAGCTGGTAAGACCGAAATTATTTTTATGACTGTAATAAAATTTAGAATAAATAAAATGTCTGTCTGTGATCAATCAATGTTTTATTGACAACCTTCTGTTGTTGTAGACGTTTTTTTTTTTTACAAAATAAATCCACTTGAATAGGAATTTTATGAGATCCGTCTCCATAGGGGGCCGATTAATGACGTATACGCATCGCAGTGACAAGATTTTGCACGTAATGATAAGATGTTGCATAATGCTTACATGCTATGAGTATAGAGGCAGGAAATTACTTCAAATCAAACGGCAACTTCGAGAAATAGAATTTAAATAAATTCTATGAAAACCGTTAGAATTTGAACATATTGAATTGAGTAAAATGTCGCTTAACTGCTAGATAATTCGAGTCAATTACACAAACTTATCTTGATAATTAAAATAAACCATAAATATAATAAACGCGCATACATCTTCAGCGAATTACTTACGGAATACTTCGAAAACTGAGATATAACAAGTGAGAAACTGAATTAATTATAGCTGAAACGTCAAAAAAGAACGGATTGAAAGAGATTATATCGATGTAGTTCGAATCTACGTAGCGCATCGGATCGTTTTTATCGCAGAAAATATTACGTTCTTTGCCAAGTCAGTCGAAAATAGAGTCCGAAGCAGATACTATATATTTATTATATGCAGTGCGCTTAATTACAGCCGCAACGAGTGAAGGTTGAATAATTTAATGATGATTGTCTGGTGTGGGGACTGTTATTTGTGCCGTCCAGCTGTGATGTGGTTCTGTGTTATGTTGTCCTGATGAATAAGTGTGGTGTATTGCGGTGTATTTGATTAGGGTGGGTCAATATTTAAAGGCTGAAGCGGTGGACTATAAATCCATTCATTTAAACAACAGTTGAAACTTTTTTAACTCGATCAATTAATTTAATTTGACTTATCTATGACATATATATATATTTCTGATATATTTTATTCACTTACAAGTTGTTTATTTAAAAAACCTTTAACAAAAATTAGAATTTCAGTTCTTAATTCCAATTTTGGATTTACATTCAATGGTTAATACTAAAATCCAATTTTTATTTCCAAAAAAAAATAATTTAATTTTTAATTTTTTATTTACAGTGTTAATTGTAGATTACAATTAATTAAATTTCATATTTGAATAATACAAATTGAAATTATATTTTTTAAAATTATTATATATATATATATATATTTAATAAAATTAATCCCAAACTCTTTGTATTAAAAATGGAGAAAATAACTTTTATTTCGAATGAGTAACTAATAAACACAATTATTTTTTGACACTAGAACGGAATTAGATAAAAAAGGAAAGTATTACATATTTGTTACTAAAACAATACAACTATAAACAATATACCTGTATATTTGTAACTTTCTCAGAGGCGCTGAAGGCCATTAAAAAGCATTTGGAAAAAATGCGCCTAGAATTATGCAGCAAAACATCAAATATTCATGCTATCCTTTGTACCATATTTTTCGTATACCGAGCATACTACACTTTTCACAATAATGCAAGTATTTTTCGCATAATGTTACTCTGCTATTTTTTCTTTTTAGTTTACTCGCTTCCAAAAACAAAATTAACTTGGGAAAGAATTGACACCCTAATGTACATTTTTATATAATTAGGTGAAATCATTTCCATTTTCCTCACTATGTATTTTACTACTCGTAACCTACATTCCGCACTTAATTATTTTCACAAAAAATAAAATAAAATTGGTTAAGAAAAAAAAAATCTCAAATTAGCACTTTTGCGCCCAAACTGCTGTTTAATGGTTTTTACCGCCTATTATGGCTATAATATTAAGTACGCTCACACATCTGTGTACCCTGAAATATTTACCTATGCACATGTGTACGAGCAAGCGGCACAGTTAGCGGCAGCAACAATTATTTAAATTGTTTGCAATTCATTTCAAGCTGTACGTGTCAGCGCACAAAGCCAAAATGGGTCAGATAACACTCTTACTGGGTAAAAAATAATTTAAAAAAAGTTAACAAATATACGTACAAGTATTAATGCTGATGCTGCTACAAGGTATGTACTGTTTTGGCGGTTGCGTTGGCGCCGCCTCTCTGAACTGAGTTCTTGCGCTGCTTTCACTTACAGCTTCTTCAGCAACAAATTATTTGGCTTGTCTTTTTATAGTATTTGTGGGAAAATAGTAGTTAGATTTAGGCATACACATACCTAGATGTTTGTGGCGTTGCTGGATTCATGTTTAGGCTTATGTATATATTTTATGCTGCTTTAGGCAGAAGCAAGCAACTGTGTGTTGATGTATGTGTATTTAACTATTTTTAGGGATTAAAGTAGAGAAAAATGAAAAGTACGAAATATGATATTTTTCTTCCCTAAGGAAGAAAGTGTGTTGTTTGTTTGAAATATGTTTTCTAAAAACCAAAAAAAGAAAAAATAACAATTTTGTTAATACTTCCTCTCGCCGACTTCACTTTTTTCATATCTTTTTTACACATTTTTATATACTTTTTCTGCATTTTTTATATTCCTCTTATAATTTTAAATTTTTTCTTGATTAATACTTAATCATTACCAATCATATTTGCAATACCAACTTGCGCGTTCATAATTTCTCATTTTTCCAAGCACAAATTGCAACTAATCAGCTTTTAAATGGAAAAAAATCCGCTGCGCCGTGAGTTCATTCACTTGGCTTGTGCTTGCGTGCTGACTTGCTGCTGCCTGCTTTTGCTTATGTTGGCTGCCAAGAGCCACTGATTAATTTTTTACTACTTAAATTGCCATATAATCCCAAAAAGTACAACAAACTCTTCACTAAAATTAAAACATTTCGGCGATTGGTCAGCAGTTTGAGCTGCTGGTTGTTTCATTTTTTGATTTTCGTATTCGTTGGCTTTATTTCCTCACTTACTTTGTAATCTATATCCATTTTCGTGGCAACGTTCTTACTTCTGTAAACGCTTGTACAAGCAACGTTTGAGTTATTCGCTGTTTAAGTTGCTTACACAATCGAATATCGACATCGACCGGCTCCTAGAATTGTGCGCACTGATGCGGCATTTCCGCAGCTTATTTTTTTATAGTTTTTATAATTTTGCTTATATAACTTTTTTTGTAATTTTTATATGCAACAGGTTTTTTATTTTACTCTTTTTTCTTTGATTTTTTATTTAATTTTGTTTATTCTGTTGCTTTAAGCTTATTTATTTGGAGCTTAAGTTATTTTCCTTTATTATATAAAGAATACCGTTGCGAATTGTATTTTAGTTTTTTTTTATTGCTATTACTTCATATTTTTTTCTTTTTCATTCTTGTTTTTTATTGTTTTAGCTATTAACTGACATGATAAATGCTTTCCATCAATCAGCGTTTGGTCATACATCTTCATAATATTCGTTGAGCTTTGGACTACAGATTGGTTTCGGCTGCCGCTACCGACTTAATATTTGATTATCAATACATATATATAAATATATATCAATATATATACTTATTATAATATATGGTAAAATAGTGGCATCTTTTTATGTAATTATGCTTACTCTAAGGTTTTGAGATATCGATCTCACGTCGTCGTCCTTTCCTTTTCACCAGATTACTTACCTGTTGGAATTGCCGATATCGGACCACTTTAACATATAGCTATCATACAAAGTGAATTATCGGAGTAAAGTCATGGTATGAAGAGCTTTTTCTTTTGATGTGTTAACTCCAAGAAAACATATGTGGGTTATTGTTCAAGTCAACGAAGTAATCTCTGTAGGAATACTTCAGATCGAAGGATTATAGCTGCCATATACACTTACTGATCAAAACAAAGTTCCCTTAAGGAATATTTTGTATCAAAGTTGACGTTTTTTCTTTTTATTTAACTCTTTGTATACTTATGTCAACATTTTTAATTATCTTTCAACTATTTATGTAGTTACCTTTTATTGGCAACTGAGTGATATCCGAAATTTTCAAAAAATAGCACGCAATTATTTTTTTTTATTTGTTTTTGTTTTTGAATACAAATGCGTGTTTTTATTTTTTCGTATACTTCTTATGACTAACCTATTTGTTGCTGAGTATTTTTGTTAATTTTTAATTGTCTTGTTAACAAGATACAATCGCAACTAGCCGCACAAATTTAATGCGAATAAATTCCACAGTTAATTACAAGTTTTTTCATGCACAGACAGATAGAGACATAAATAAATACATTTATATGCGTATATTAGGTATGAATTTGAAACAAGTTTCGCCTCAAGAAGCTTTAATCAGCGCAAAAATTCAAATGATAGATGAATGACTCAACTAAGATTAACTTCCTACATTTAACAACTACCCTAACGCGAATATTATAAGCAAGTATTTCATATTTTTTTTACCAACATTCGCTTTTTCGAAAGCATTTATGATTTACTATACTTCAAATAAAATATTCACTAAATATTACCGACAATTTTATCCACCAAAGCGCCCTAACTTCGGAAAATTGGACGGCTGCAAAAGCAAAAACAAAACATTAGTGAAGTGAACAGCTTACAAATGACGCTCATTAAAGCAAACTTTGCGAATATTCGGCATGCAGTTGTAATTGATTATTGTTGCTACGATTGGATGGTTGCAGTCTGCCCATACTTTTATTTTATTACCTGAATAAGCAGGCATCAGTGAAAAGAAATGTCAAATGCCGGCAGTACCAGTAAGCTTTATCTAATAGGCTTTATCTACTAGAGACCACAACAATGAGAATACCGCAAAAAATGATTGTGCAAAAACAACAAAACCAATGCGAAAACCGCATTAAAATTGGTAGCGTGTTGAAAAAGGTGCGGCGGCGACTGGATGAGAATCTTTATGATAAAATCTTTACACAGACACACACACGCTATTTATTTGTTTTTAGTAAACTGAGGTTCGCAGCAAGTTACTGCAAGGAATTTTTTATTAACAATTTATTGCATTGTAGTGCACTTCAGACTTTTTGTATATTTTTCTTTTCCTTTTATAATTTTTT
>NW_017537578.1:221080-231153 GCF_001853355.1 Bactrocera latifrons
AGAAAATGTGCAATTTCTAATGCAAATTTGCAGCGAATAAATTTTTAAGGACTTTTTAACTAAAAAAAAATATAAAGAAAATTAAAAATAACAAAAAAATCGCTTTTTTACGCTGATTGAAACATAAAGACCATGCAATGTGCGTTCGTAACAAAAGCCGTACACAAACTCAGCTCAACACTCCAACAAAATACTTGTTACACAAACAAACCTGACAATTATGCTGACAATTCGGCGACAATTTCAATAAGCTACACGTCCATTMTACAGCCATTGTGGCCACAATATCGAAAACACACTCACTCACGAASCTATAAAAACTCATATGCAAAGCTGTTGYRAGTCGTAATTGTTTGGTGAAGCGCRTCAGCMAATTGAGGCTTATACACACACACATATYCAAATGGGCATGCATATGCAAGTACNACACACATATCCAAATGGGCATGCATATGCAAGTACATGACTGTTGCACAATACACGGCGTAAGCATCATTCAACTGTGGCGGAGAGTGTGCCTTGGTTGGTGTTCTCAGTGAAATTATTTTTTGCTTCATACTTTCTCCACACTTTTTTAAAGCTTTTAATTTTATTTTGTATTTTGTATTTTTTTTTTGTTGTGTTTTTTGTTTTGCTTTTTTTTTTAATTTTTATTGTCGCCGCCTCTTTATGGCATAATCGACAAGCGCCTGCCGTAAAGCATAAAATATTCGCCAATTAAAATGCAACTGAAGCGGCGGCTATCCATAACTATGACGAAAGTATATGAAGGCAAAAGACGAAATAAAACAACAACAAAAGCATGCATGTTTTTAAAGTCTTGCGAGTGTTGCTGCAATGAATAACAATATGCTGCTTATTTACATATTTACATATAAATAAAGCACAGTTGTGTAACCAGACAACAGCAGTAAGGAGCGTGTGCGTTGTTACAACAATAACAATGAGTCTCATGATACTGTGAGCCAAAAATAGTAAGAATTTGTTCATAATTTTAAAATTCTTAATTTATTCCTCAATATCTATATCGAAACCTATATATCTATCGAAACTGATCCCCCACTCATTATTCCGGCCTCTATTTACGAATAACTTCGGGCAAAAAACATGATAATTTGGTTCGATAATCGAAGAAAACTTTCGACTTGACTTTTTACCTGCTTGGACGGGGTTTTTTCGGCTTTAGCTTGCCTTTACCACGGTTATTGAATATGGGCATGTTTTCGCGTTGTAAGTAAAGATCCAGGACTCATCGCCAGTAATAATATCTTTCATGAGATCCTGATAGTTGGAAAGCATTATTTCACCACCTTTCAAAATTGTTTTCGCTGATCTTCAGATATTCCGACTATTGCATTAAAATCTTTATTTTCGTCGGTTCTAACTATTTGTCATGTTGTACTAATGCTTAGATACTATCATTTATATTTTATTAATCATTTGAACAGAGGGCAACCTCGCTGAAGAAGGTATTGTATTTTATTTCTTTAATTTTAAGACACTAGAACATGCTTTAGAATACAATAAGTAAAATATTGCAACTAAGTATTTCTAAATAAAACGTTACAAAAATGTCTAAACATTTTTCTAAAACAACAATTTCCAACACATCTTGCACAAAGTTAAAGCTGCCAAACAGACAAGTTGCGACAGCACTTGCCACTCGCCACTTAATACTCACTAACGAATTGATATGTTGACTAATTACGTAGCGAGTGCTTACTTGCAGCCATTCACGTGTCAGCAACAACATTATAAATATGAGCTCAGCGAAGTGCAATTTTAGTAGGTGTGTCCCTTGAGTAGCAGCGACTAACCGCCGGCAGCGCGATAGAATTACATTTGCGCACTTGCCGAACGAGTTGGCAGGCAGATAAATGCAAAATGCCGTCATAACTTGCTTAAGCCCAGTGACAGGTGGGCTGCTGTTGACTTCTGCTAACACGGTGAAACATATTGGTGCTTATAGTAGGTGAGCCATAATGCATTTGTAAACTCAAGTCAAACAGTTGCCTTAACATTTCGCCTAAACTATGAAAGTTTATTTTTATTTTTTTTTTTACTAGATATTTTGGGTTGTTTATGGTTCTTCGCGCTAATTTTAATATCACGTAATTTATTATCGCCGTTTGTCGTTGGCACACTTCATTGTATAACAACACTGACGACCCAAACACACATATTTATTTACATCGTGTATGTATATGTATAATATATAAATATATGAACCGTTTCCTAGTAATCACATAACGACTTCTCTCTGCTGCCAAAGGGCGATTGCACTTTGTCAATGTTCGCTACACTTTGTCAGCAAAGAAGTCCACTGACAGTAGTTTAGCTGGTCATGATGAATCACGCAGAGCCATAAGGTATTACCGCTTCGGGGTAATGGCGTCGACACGCAGTATCTGCTCTAGTTTTTTCCTAAGCCGATGTCGTTAAGAAAGATTGTCGCTTCGGGGGTTCATTTCACATTTTGTAATATTTTTCTTAAATACTAACGGATTATAATGAATGGTTAGTGTTTATTGTTCTAGTTATAGGAGACGAAAAGAAAATCTGTTCAAACTATATCAAACTAAAGACGCCTCCACACTTCACTGTGGCTGATGCATAGAGAATACTACTACTACCATCTATATGATTTCTAATAATTGGATTATAACTATTAATTAATGAGATATGGAATTTTTGTAAAGCAACTTGTGTTAGTTTACAAAAATATGGATCACAAGGCATTTCTTGTGCTAATAAAGCCTTGCGTTTTGGGGGAACATACTGTTCAATTTGGACACAGGGAAATTACCGTTGAAAAGATATTTGCCAAGCTGGAAACAGGCGAAATGACCACTGAAGACAATGACGCCCCAAAGAGGCGAAAGCTTTGCGTAAAGTCGCAAGTTCATAATCCAACAAAAACAACAAATAACTGATCCAAGAAGTCTTTGAGTGCTCTTTAATCGTAATAAGACAGAATTGATACATAGAAACATGGCACCATCATTTCCCAGTTGGCTGGTTAGGTCATGACATCAATCTTTTGGAATGCACGTGGTATAATATGCACTCAGCGACGGATTACTGAGCCAGTTATAATCTATTATACTTGGTTGCAGTTCTTTTCCACTATTCCAAATACTTAGCAATTGTATTATTTTTGAGGAAGATCTGTTTAAAATTGTACGCATATATTCAAATGTTTGCTATAAACATGAATTTTGAACAAATGCTTATGATTTGAAATATAATTTAGGTATTTATGAATTGAGTTAGAGTCCAAACATAAAGAGATGGATAGCATCCTATGTCCCTCTCCAGGTTCTAAGCCAGCCAAATCGGTTCAGCCGTACTTGAGTTATAAATCGTGTAACTAACACAACTTTCTTTTATACATATAGATAAATGATAACTAAAATATAATTATAATAAACTTGAATTAAAAGATCATTACAGAAATCATTTAATATACAAAATAGTGGCTGAATTAAAAAGTAGAAACAAGCTTAAAAATTAAGTCACACATATCTACACTCAGAATTTTCAAAGGCTCTCAAATATTTTCTATTAAAATATGAATTGCAAACAGACACATAATCATATTTGATATCTGGTAAGTCTCTAAATTCCCTCACCAATCTAGAAAAAAAACCACATAAATATTTCTGTCGTGGTTGCATTCCACTTTGATATTTCAACAACAATTAAACACTAAACAGATGTTTAATGCTCAAAGTTTCACATTTCAGGGTCTTTTGAGCATCTTTGGTCATGCACTGTTACAACGGGAAAAAATATAAATGCATACTTGACATCCAATTGCGGTTGGACAACACGACATTTGATGAAATGTCATTGTAAACCGGTTGCAATAAAGTCTGTGTGGAGATAAAATATATTTAGGTGT
The DNA here is from genome assembly GCF_001853355.1 of Bactrocera latifrons. Classification (NCBI taxonomy): domain Eukaryota; kingdom Metazoa; phylum Arthropoda; class Insecta; order Diptera; family Tephritidae; genus Bactrocera; species Bactrocera latifrons. The sequence continues at coordinate 224,985 of NW_017537578.1, forward strand.
ACAAGTAACATGTGTCAACATTCCATGGTTGACTCGTTTTGAGGTATTTTTGCTCGTAGCTTGCAATGAAATTTATTTCTTTAAATTTTAGTTTAGGATAACAAGAGAAATTATTAATAAATTTAAAATTTTTGTAATTAAACTTAATATAGCAATGTTATTAAATTACAAAATTTCTTTTCATGACAAAGTATGGAATTAATGGAAGAGCCGATGGGCGAACTATCAATAAGTTTTGTTAATGTTATACAATATATAAATTTAAAGTTTAATTTCCAAGAAATTATATAAAATTCGAAATTTGTGAGAAAACCTTCTTAGAACGCTTATTAACACGTCCTGAAGAGTAGCACTGTACAGGGTAGCGAAAAATGAATACTGTAGCGAAGTCCATTCGACAGGTAAAGTGAACGGTAAATAATGTCAAAATCTGTAACTGTTTACACGCTGCGCCAATACGTGACTGCATGTAAAAGCAAATGATTACGTGATTGTATTTAGTGAGAAAAAACTCCTCTATATAGAGTAAAAACGCTTAAACATACTTCTACGAGTACATATGTACATACATGATATATATCAACCAATATTTACATGTTCCATAAGAAGAATGGTACCCAAAATACAACAGCATGCTCTAAATTGATAGTTACTCCGAAACCATGCGCTCATTTCCCTTTCCCTACGCATTATTTGAAAGTCATCGAATCACACTTGGGTCGCGCCGATATGTTTTCGACAGCTTCAACAAGAGACAAGAAAGAAATCTCCAAATTAAAACTAAGCAGTTCAGTGACTCTTTCCTTCTACGCATGAGTTTTCTTATTTGCTTTTTATTATCAAGTATTCGTTTATTTAATTTTTTCTGCCTAAAAGAGCAACTTGCCGCTACTCAACCATTAAGTGGCTAAGTGCCAAGTCGCTTAGATGCAATACCAACGTTAGTTGATTCTATGGCTCTACATGGTAAATATTTACGCTTTTCGACGAGTGTAAAACTTGTTGTTGTGTGGCCGCGCATGAAATCTATGAGTGTGTGAGCATGACTTTGATCAAGACTGAAGTTAGGCAATTTCATGAGCCTCACTTTGGAGCATATCTATAAGTGTTAGTGTGCACTTTAAGTAAATAATTGATTAGTTTACAAATATCTGTCCTTATGTTATTTCAATGTCAAAGCACCGAAGAGGCAGTTAATATTCATGTATGTATGTAAACTAGACGCTTAACCTGATTTTTTTAGTTTTTAGATAAACCTAATTTTTTTTTATTAATACAACTCACCTGTTGGCCTGGGTAAAAATGATTAAATAACAATCACAACTTTATAAGCATATTCATAATATTTTTGACGAGGAGTTTTACGCTCAATGCTTTAAGCAGATTATCTGTCTCCTTTTGATATTTGTTTCCATCTATTTTATTTCTATTATTTATACACAAAACTTGATGCTTATGTAGCCTTTTTTTATTAAAAATATATATATTTTTATTATTCCTTCCTCTTTTCTGGTTCTATTATGCCCTCTGCACATCATAAATTAATTGCGTGTTAAAACAAATGCTAATTTTTGCCCGCTGTCGCCAATCTGTTTTGCATATTAAGTGGAAATCGGCTAATCACCCCTTCTATGTCTACGCATGTATGTAATATACAAGTATATAAAGCACATATGTATTAGTGTTTATGAATATGTAAAGCCTGCTGTTTGCCAGCATGTTAATGCGCGTTCATTTGAATATCAATGAAGTATCGAATTTTATGTCACTCAACATTTCCACGTTTTATCATCTTCAGACTTTGTTACAAGCACCTCTGGCGTAATCTAGTCAAAATACTTGAATAGTTGAATACTTTAAACAAATGATTTTATAATGAGATTTATTTATTGCCTTTTGAAAGCTTTCACCTTGTCATATGTAATACATAATATAAAAACCATGCACAAATAAATCATATACAAGTCTTACAACACTCGCTTCTCTTTCTAACATTTTATTACATCGATTTTCACGATTAAATATTCAGGTTCAAAATAATGTCAATGTTCCCTTCCTAAAATGCTAATATTAGGTTGTCAAATATCTTCCGCTTTTTTGCTCCGATTTAGTTCAAATATGCGTCGTTTCGTTCGATAATATGTTTCCTTCTAGACGGCAGTTTCATAATACCCCCTCTAGGGGACTTGCCTTCAACGAAGGAAAACTTTAAAACAGCGTGCATTTCGGCGTTAGTATACTCCATGTTTACACGTCTATAACTGTTCAACGCAATATCCAAACTAATCATACGTAACGTCGTTTTGTAGGTTATGTCATAGCCGCGAAATTCAAAAGACAAAAAGGCGGAAGGGAGATATTTGTCAACCTAATAATTCATAATTTACTTCAATTATAGCACCAATGTGCGCAGAAATGTAGGCAATATTTTTACGACTATTCTCAACTGTGATGCTTACTTTTAATAAAATAAAAAAAATAAATTGGTTCCTGCATTTATATCCTCTTCTCTTATAAATTGCACCTAAATATTCTACTAACCATACTCAATTAAGTTTTTTGAAATACCTGTCAACAGTGCAGTTACATAGGAAAACATTTTAAACAATTTCAAGGCTAATATAATAACTGAACAAAGATCAAGTAAAGTCTTCGCTAAAACAACCCATACTATCACTATTAATTACTATAACTACACCAAAAAAGCTTTCACCCAATCAAGATCCTCATTACAGCGCTGTCAATTTCAGCAATACAAAAGCAAATCACTCACTTTCACCCGACGCTAATGCGAAAGCAAAATAAGAAAAGTAATCACTGAAAATCCTGCTTTCATATCCAGTTTTCAAATTGCACTTTCTACTCAAACGAAACAAGCAACACAAACAAACATACATAGCATATGTTGCAGCATCCGCTTGCAACATGAAAAATGAAACCAGTTGAAAGACTGACTTATGCAGACAAAGCAGCAGCGGCGCATGCAATCGAGAAGAAACACATACAGATCTTAGGTTCAACGATAACATCAAACAAGACGACTGCAGCAACAATTTATTTTCATTGCCGCGAATATTGCTGGTGTGTGTTTGCAATTTTACAGCACTGTGATGCCAGTTTGTAGTTGTGATTGTTGTGAAGTTCACCAAATACTTGTACGGTGCACTGATAAAGTGAAAATATATGCCTTTTCGTTAACACTTTCCTTGATATTTTATTAAATATTCTGTAGATTGACAGTAGATCATACAAAATTGGATTTATTTCACAGAAATCTATATTAATTGTTCAAGTTTTATTATATTTTTATACTCTCGCAACAAAGTTGCTAAAGAGAGTATTATAGTTTTCCTCCCATAACGGTTGTTTGTCAATCCTAAAACTAAAAGAGTCAGATATAGGGTTATATATAGTAAAGTGATCAGGGTGACGAGTAGAGTTGAAATTGGGATATCTGTCTGTCCGTCCGTCCGTCCGTCCGTCTGTCCGTCCGTCCGTGCAAGCTGTAACTTGAGTAAGATTTGAGATATCATGATGAAACTTGGTACACGAATTTCGTGGCTGGTTAAGTTCGAGGATGGGCGAAATCGGCCCACTGCCACGCCCATAAAATGGCGAAAACCGAAAACCTATAAAGTGTCATAACTAAGCCATAAATAAAGATATTAAAGTGAAATTTGGCACAAACGATCGCAATAGGGAGGGGCATATTTGGACGTAATTTTTCTGGAAAAGTGGGCGTGGCCCCGCCTCCTACTAAGATTTTTGTACAAATCTCGGAAACTACTATAGCTTTGTCAAAAAAACTCTACAGAGCTGTTTCGTTCAGGCATTTCCATATACATTTCAAAAATGAAAGAAATCGGATAATAACTACGCCCACCTCCCATAAAAAGGTTATGTTGAAAATCACTAAAAGTGCGTTAACCGACTAACAAAAAACGTCAGAAACACTAAATTTTAGGGGAGGAATGGCAGAAGGAAGTTGCATCCAGACTTTTTTTAAAAATTGGAAATGGGAGTGGCGTCGCCCACTTATGGACCAAAAACCATATCTCAGGAACTATTATACCGATTTCAATGAAATTCGGTATATAATATTTTCTTAACACCCTGATGACATGTACGAAATATGGGTGAAATCGGTTCACAACAACGCCTTCTTCCAATATAACGCTATTGTGAATTCCTTCTGATGACTTCTCTGTATAATATATACATTAGGAACCAATGATGATAGCGGAATAAAACTTTACACAAATACGGTATTTGATGCGAGAGTTTTTATACAATAAAGCCTTAAATTTACAAAGAAAAAAAACGGTGGAAGCAAAGATATAGACCTAATATTTTTTTGTTTTCTAACAATGGTTTTTATTGATCTCGCCCTCGTATTATGGTAGTATTTACTTACTACATGTCCAAAAGAGTAAGCAACTGCTTGGTACAAGGCTTAAATTATCATTGCATACGTTTTTAAATTTAGTGGAGTCACAAACCCAATACTTGTAGAACCGCTAACAGTATACTAACGTGACACTTATTACAAGATAAACACTTTTGAATGTGGAAATCATCTGACATTTTGACTATTGACGAAGGTCGGAGGATATTTACGAAGATAACGAAGGCAGTATAATGAGTGTGGTTTAGCTGACCACAGAGCGAGGATATCGATGGTTGAAATTTACAAACTCTTTATCCAGTTGAGCAATGAATTAAAAATCAGTTATCATCAGCAGATGCCGGTTGATCTGTAAAATAATCACCAACTGATCAATGTGGTTATATCGAAGTTACAACATCTTTTTTATTATTATAAAAGAGTTAGAAAGAAATTCCATAAAGATTAAGTAAACTTAGAATATCCACATCACATTTATTAATTTATTTTTTATATGAACGTTAACAACAAGTCATTCAACATAATCCGCCTATACTAGGCGCTACTTAAAAAATACTCCTATTGCTATCAGTATTTAGAAAAAAATGGAAGACTAACGTGAAGAAATCATAAATTCACTAAATTTATGCGTTGAAGAAGAATAAGAAATCACTTCTAGGCTAAGACGTGAAATCTAAGAAATATCTAAGTATTTGTCGGAATCAAGAAATCTACTAACAGAGATACTAAGTTCCCTAAGAGACATCAATTCGAGTACATGCAAAAGCAAAGTAAACTTATACTGCGATCACAAATATTAGGCTACGTTAACGCTCGAACAACATAAACCTTGCTTAGTACATGGTTTATTTCTGCGCAAAGTTCCTTTTATATAGCTGAAATAATTTCAATTTAATTTACTGACAGCTGCTTTGCATACAATTCAATGGTCACTTGTAAGTCATGGCCAAAAATGGTTTGGCAAGCAAATGTGTCAAAAGCGGTGCCGTTGCAAGCAGCTACATACAACAACAACAACAGTGAATGTAGCGATATTTGGTCGGCGAGACATTTATCACTTTTTGCCAACTCAGATCCTTATAAAGCATGAAATGGGTTGGCTCACTCACTCACTTGCCGATGATGGCATTGTTTATCAAGATGAGCACGCGCATGCGCAAAAACACACAAATACATATATGCTGCTGTTGGCGATGCAGAATATTTGAGTAGGTCCAGTTTTCATTACGATTACGCGTTAGTGGTGTGACAAGCACCAAGAAAAGCACACTTGGAGAAGCAGGGAGTGACATTATTGATGCCACGCACAGATATGCGCCTGTCAGCGGCGGTGACAAAAGCGACTGATGCCACGCACACATACATTCATTCAAATACAACGATATTTATGCAAATTAAATCATGTCCCGTATCAGAAATGCTAGGCTGTCGCGTCGGCGCATCATAAAGCGATAAAAGAAAAAGGCGAACGGCAACAATAGTGTGTAGTAATATGAAAATGAAATACAATAAAATTATCCAACACCTTATGCCGTGGCCGATTGCATGCAAATTTCGTTTTTTTGTGCCTGCTTAATAACTGACCGTCAATATGGTTACATGTGTGTGTGTGTGCATTAAATGTAAATGAAATCAATTTCGGTGTGGCTTTTGTGTCGTCAAGCCAAGCGAGTCATCAATTTGAATGGCAATTTTTGTTCGACTGTTGTGATTTCGTGTTCGCATTAAATTAATGCTCGGTAAAATCTTATTTTGTTTTAGGCT
>NW_017537578.1:231268-236198 GCF_001853355.1 Bactrocera latifrons
AGAAAAATATTATACCATAATCAAAATAAGAACGATTAATCTCGCACACGTACACATTAACAACAAAACATTATGTCTAAAGAAAAAAAAAACATTTTCTTGTTGAACTGAATTTCAAAATAAAAAGCTCAGTGGTATATGAGCCGGTTCAGCAAATTAGCTTCTGACGTTTCATGCTTTCCGTTGCCAGTGCAGCTGCTTGCTTTATACATGCAACGTTCGTCAAATAGCATTAATCTGAATTTATAATACAATAACAACTCTTAAATTACAATTATCTAAGCGCATAAGCATTAAAGCAACAGTGAAATAGGAGGGCATGAGCATTTGTAGAAAGAAACAGTAGGGGAGTAGTAGAAAAATACATATCTTCACATATCGAAAAGTCTCATGTTTCACTATATAATAAAGCAAATGAGCTTTTTGTTGCACTCTGTTGCTTCCACAACTTTTTTCCTGCTGCAGTATTATTCAGCGCTCTTGACTTTACAACAAATCTGCATTACCGCGAACGATTTTGTGTGGGCTGACACAGCTAAGAAAACGAAAACAACGAAAACAAATATTAATTATAACTTTTTTGAAATACGCAATAAATCAGAAAGATTCATTTTACGATATGTGTAAGCTTTAGGAATATGTGTAAATTCGTATAAAGCATATGTGGTCATTAGCATAATATTTTGGATATTAAAAAAATTAGTGAGAGGAATGCTATAAATGTATCTATCTATAATTAGTAATGAGAAATGTTAATCATTTCAATTTTTACATTATTAACTTTTTAGTGCTTTCAAGTATCCAATATTGAATATAAAAGGTGAGCCATTTCGAGGTTCCCTACTTAAAAAAAAAAACATACATAATCTTCAAATTTACTGGGAATGTTAATTTTCCTTCGAAAGAACATTTTTTGCCATTTATTTTTTGAACATTATCTCTTTAAAATAGATGGCCGCGACTACAGCTCAGATGATTCCACACTAAAAAGTCTAACGGTGTGACACGACTATGCTGGCTAATCGACTAAAGCTAAAAATGTCAAACTATTTGCTCACAGAATTGTTCTCTCAATAAATCCATTAACAACTGCGATGTCTGTGAAGTGGTGTTTTCTTGTTGAAAGCAAATATTGCCGGGATCACGAGCTTCAATTTCAGGCATTAACTAGTCGGTTTTCATGGCGTGATAATGATCGCCATTGACAATTATGTTCTCACCGGAATAATTTCTGAAGAAAAATGGACCGATGATTCCACCGACCCACAAACCACACCCAACCGTTGTTTTTTTTTTTTTTACTGAATAAAATGGCAGCTTTTGAATCTTATCTTGTGGCTATTCGTGCCAAGTCGGCAATTTTGCTGGATCACTTACACATTGAGCCAGAAATATAGCTCATCTTTGAACAAAATTTGCCTCGAAATTTTTTTTATTATTTTTGGCCCACCAAAATTCAGAGTACATACTATACATAATATCAGTCATTAGTCTCCTAGTAATCTTTCCAGCGGTTAAACTTTAAAATGATGTAACTAATATTGAAATATCGATTTAAAATGTTGGTATGTTTGGATTGTTCTACCGAAATATGAAAGTGAGATGATTTTTTTTTTTTTTGTTAATTTCGCACAAAGTGCGCTTTTTCAGTTTTTTGTTGTATAAGTAAGTATATTAAAAATAATTAGTAATAATAATTTCATGATACCTTTCCAAAATTGAAGCTGCTTATCTTTTATATCGGAAAATGTAATATCTCAAATATATTACAGTGTGTCGTTCGATAAACATCTTTGGAATTTTTATAGTAATAATGTCAGTTTTATTATGTGTGAAAAGAAAACTGATTTCTACCTTACATTTACAGATTACCTTTCATATTCAGCACAGTCAAAGATAAAAAAACTTATTTTTATTAATAACTATTTACTTAAAAAATACTAATCAATTAATAAATGACTTTTCTTGTAATTACAGATGGAAGGAGCAATATTTCAGTGAAAAACCAAAATAATTAAATTCAAATATTTATAACATGCACTATATTTAAAGGTGTAAAATTTTCAACCAAACCAACTGAAAGTGAATAACAGCTATGATAAGAGAAGCGCACGCTTGCTAAGCAAACAACAACAAAAAATTACAAAGGAGCAGGGAATGCAGGTGAAACACAAGCGCATAAATTAGCCAAATAATCGAAAAATGAAATCAACTGTTGCGCTGCAAAGTGGCATGTAATTTTGCAATTATCACTTTTCATTTCCATCTACTACACGCAGCAAGCGCCGAATACAACGTGTTGCCATATCAGAGCTAAATTACCGACGAACATACAAGAAACAACACGCTTGCGCACATATTATGAGTGATTGTGAATACACAAGTGTTATCCGTACATGTGTATGTGAGCGCATTTACTTGGATTTTGCGATTGTTGATTGCGATTACACCGCCAAAAACAAAACCGCACGAAGAAATCGCCATTAATACGTTCACTAGAGGTATTACGGACCTCAATACAACATAGTTAGTTTATACAAGCACAACAACAAAAAGAACAAGAAACAAATAAAGTATTCCGTAGAGTGCTCGCTGTTGCTGCTGTGTTGTTCATGCTGCTCTTGTTGTTGTCGCTGTCAGCGTACACGCATTTCGCGCCATATACGGCTGCTCGCACGAGATCATCTCGCACACATCCTGCTGCATCGCATCGCCGCTGACTTGCAGGTTTGCTGATTGTATGGCATTACAATTTAAATCAACTGCACCGATTTCTTTCTCTCAAAAGGTGAGTAACAGCAAAACTTTTGTTGCGCACTGCATTGCTTTTGTGCTTTGTTGTTAACTACAGAACTTTTTTTATGCATACGTTTATGCTAAATTTAATATAAGTGGCGAAATTATAGTGATTTTGTTAAGGAATTTCATTCATGTGCTAAAGTGGAATATCTTCTGGGGCGATTGATATGGATTAAGCAGCACATACTAGAGCTTTTTAAGGCTGAAGTCTATAATTCATGTAATGCTTATAATAATCTGAGACTGGATTTTGATGTGGTTGAAAAATTCTTATGTATCTATATAGTATTTTTGTCATGTGGGCTTGAAAGTAAAAAATCTCAAATACCGTAATTTTAGCATCAAAAAAATTTAAGTCATTTAATTTTACAAACAAAATCCCTTCCTTAAAAATAATATATATTTTTTCTAAGTTTGATCGCGTACCTGTCCTAACCTTTTTTGAAATTTGTAGAAGTACGAAGCACAATTTCAGGCGGAAGTATGTTTTCTCAAATCGCATTGAAATTTTCTCCAAAACCTTGTCTAATCCCTACAACAATGTTGAATATGTGTGTTGGATTACTTAATAATTATGACCGGACTCACAAAGCTTATGTTTTCTCCATTTACTTGAACAAAGTCCCTCTTTTGGCATCTAGAACCATTTTTGTTATTTAACTTAATCCAGGTTTCCTCTACATATAAAAAGGTGTACTCTTCGAGATTACAATAGGTGATAACCACGTTTTCTACATTTTAGAAGCGTTGGAAAGTAGCTTGATTAAAAGATCACATTTCTTGTAAAAATAACCTGTAATGCTTTTCTTTTTACGAATCGCTAAGCGGGAGTCATAAGAAAATACCTTGACCGGTTTGTCCTAATTGAGATTTTAAGATAGATCTCGTCTGCATGAAACAAGAAAAAGTAGACTTGTATTCACTATGTGCCTAACCTTATGCTATACATTAAATCTGGTTATATAGTATTCCCTACCTGCACCAAATTCCTAGGACATTTTGTTTGTCTAATATTTTTTTCTCCGGAATTTTTATTTTTTGAAGTTTGCGTGGTATTAAAGAAATATTTCATTTACTCGATTCATCGCTGTGGGTAAATTAAACTTATATTGGTAGATGATTTTGGTTTTCGATGACCATGGGCAACGGTTTAGTTCTCAAATGAACACCCGACAACACCTTTTTCCGGTTTGCTAACCCTACCATAAACATAATTTCCAAAACTGTTTTTATCAGAAACACGATTTTCCAACTTATTAATATTTTATTTTCAAATTTACCACATATTAATTACTGTAAATTGCCTCTCTCACACTCACTTACACTATACACTTATACTTATACACTCAAATCTCAAAACATATCTACCAAAATAATATTTTCTTTTAATTTTTTGTCTGTTTTGGTAATTAAATAATTAAATCATGATACCCTTGAAATTTTAATGAGTAAACAACTAAATCTAAGACAGTTACAACTGATTGTGTGCACGTTGTCAACTTGTGTGGAAATACAAATTTCATCTGCATAAACCCACTCAAAGAGCTCAGTGTGTACGCAGAAATCAACGCTGGGCTGCCGCGAACTTCGCATGTGGGAGTATATTTCGTCATTTTATGTCTGTTTTTGTTTTTCCTTTGTTTTATTATTTGCAGCATGATTTGTTTATATGTGCTTACTGTTTTTGTTAGTGAAAACCCGAACTTGACACTTTTAACCAAAACTAGCCACTGACATGGTTCACTAATTGCCACAGCGGATGCCCGCGAACAAAAGTGCATAAAAGAGTGTAAGTTTGTATTTGTGTGTGTGTGTAAGAGTTGTGCTATAAATCACCATCAGCGTGTAGGTTGCTGCCGTTGCACTGAATTCAAGTCGGCGCAACTAAAGCCATTATTTTAATCAGGCGAAGCGCAACGAACATTCTTACATACATTACTATTATAGTAACATTACTATTGTGTAGTAAATGTATGTTGGCCATCATCAATGCATCTACCGCTTGCTATAGGCAATTCATGCAACAAAGTGTTGCTACGCTGCTGTACTTATGTTCGTATATATAAACTATATATTTTTATGTGTTGTATTACCATGTGATTTTTCGCTAACAATTCAGTTGTTTTAGTTT
>NW_017537578.1:237428-238772 GCF_001853355.1 Bactrocera latifrons
TTTTTGAAGTCGCTCTTCATTTTAATGCCTACCTTCTCGTCGCGATTTCAGGTTTTCGTTCGCGTCGTCGCTAAGTACGGCGACACGCTTTTGACTTTTGCACTAACAGGAATATTTTAGTGAGGCATAAGCGGCAAGACAAAAACAATTACAAAGGAATATGTTCAAAAATCTGGTTTTGATGTGGTTTACGCCTTTGGTTGTCCAACATACAATAGCGGCATGTTTTTTTACTTTTCGGCGCGTGTACTTCGCACGCCTTGACTATGTGAGGCGTTGACAACTAATGAATTTATTTAAATTTGTTGCTTTTTTTTTCAACTACTGAATGTGTGAACACTTGAATTAAGGAGCAGGTATTTAGAAGGGTGAATACTAATTACAAATTGGTTGTAGTCTTTATTGTTAAAAGTATAACAACAATTTTCTATTTTTTTAATATACATATAGATATCTTTTTTTTTCTAAAAAATAAAATATATATTTTACATAAAATCAGTTTGGCTCATTCAATTTTTTATTTCTCAATTATGGTGACTTTTTAGAATTATTTATTTAGTAATTCTCAATTTTTTAACAAACATAAGGACGTTTATGCTAAATTTAATATAAGTGTTGTGGTTGAAAAATTCTTATCTATATAGTATTTTTGTCATGTGGGCTTGAAAGCAAAAAATCTCAAATAAATAAGGACCACATTCACCAAGAATTAAGAGCGCTTTAAATCATATTCCTGAAATTTCTGTGTAATAAAAAACGTTAAATATAATTCTGTGTCAAAACAACAGCAAAACAAAGTTTTGAAAACCGTTGGCTATAAATTTAATTTTCTCAAAAATAAATAAATGTTACCAAGATTTTCCAAGCAATGCTTGCAACTTTATATCCAAAATTTTGCCCTTATCATCAACAAATTTATGACACTTTTACAAATTTGCAAAACTCATATTCAAATGCAAATGTTTTGTTAATCTACTTATAAATGCACATGCATGCTTTTGTCCTTAAATTGGCACATATAAAAACTTAATTGGTTGCCAAATTAAGACAATTTTAAATTCAATGCAGGCGCCGAAAGCACACAAGCAATCAAAAGTTAAATAAGGTGAAACAGCTGAACACAAACAAGTTCGTTGCTTAAGTCTTTTGTTACGGCGCGATACCTTTTGTATGCATGATGCATGGATTGTCGATAAATAAGTTAAAATAAAAATTATACAAAAGAATCCGATTATGAAATTTAAAAAGGACATCAACTGAATAAATTAATATGAATTTTTGATATTAAAAAAGATTTAAATAATTTTTGTTAACAAAAAGTTATAAAATGAAAAAGAAATGAAA
>NW_017537578.1:239065-244464 GCF_001853355.1 Bactrocera latifrons
CAAAATATTTTTACTAAACAAAAATTACTTAGCGTTTTTGAAATATCCCATCCACGAGGGGGTAAATAATGTACTACTTTTTCCAATTTTGTACAATGTTAAAATTAATAGTAGAAAAAAATTTTCAAAAAATTCTCTTTAGGTATGAATTCACTTTCACTTTTCAGTTTTCTCTGTTTTTTCTGATTAGTGGAAATAAAATTTCAAATTTTAGTGTATTCTGTATGACTAAAGTAGATCTTAATCCTTCAACACACAGGCCGCAAGGAGTGGTCGCTCTTAAAATTATTGATAAAACTACCTGAAACAAAAGATAAACACACAAGCACATATAATTGAACACACTCATAAACGGAAATAAACATACATGTGTACTTGGCATGCGTTCATATCTGCCAAAAGCAATAAATTGAGCTCCAATGCCCCAACAAACTGCCAATTAAGCTTTGCAACAGTTTAACGATGCTTGTTATCCAGCGCAACTAAGTTAAAAAATATCTGTGTTTTGTTTATTTTGTTATTACGTTAAACTAAAAAATTTAACGGAGTTTTTTGTTTTTGTTATAAAAGTTACTTAATGTTTATTTTAACGTAATTAATTTGTTCGCTACAGGTGCTGACAAATAGACGCTGATTGCCATCGCAAACTCACTGGCATACAACTTCGCTTTCCGTTTTCTTTTTGTGGAGCTCTCGGTTAAAGATGTCGCTTATATAGTTGTTTTTGCGTACTTTTATTAAAGTACAGCTATAAAATAGATGCTAACGAGAGCGCTGAGTCATTTTCGCTTTGCATTGGAAGTGAAGCCAAGCAGCAACCTACAAATTGCGTAGGAGACATAACTACTCAAATGTCTTTTTTTAAGTAAAAATAATAACAAACCCTATTTAAAATATGCTTGCGTTTGTTTTGCAGTAATTTCTGCATTTTGTAGGAAAATATTGGCAGTGAGTGGCCAATCTGTATGTTTACAAATATTCGTTCATTTAATTAAAAATATAAATATTTGTTTTGTATTGAAGTTCAATCACTTAATCACTCATTCATTCATAGAAATAAGTAACCATTGCGCTAATTTTTATACAAGCTCTCAAGCAGTTTCATTTAAGTAATTTTTCTTCTGCGTATTTTTCAGCGCTCGCGTTCCTCTTGTGTGGGAGTGTTGGTGTGTTGGTGGAAACCTGCGCAAACGCAAGCAACTTGTAGTAATAATATTTACTTGCGAAAAAATCTACAAAATATTTATTTTTAATTAGACAATGCCTACATGAGTTCAAAAGTTTAACCTCAAATAATCTGCCCTAGAAATGGTTTTGCGATTTATGTGGAGCACATTTTTGTGAGTTGAGATTTGATGGTAATGTTTTTTTCTTTTTGTAATTGGCGTATTCATAAGCATGTAGATCGATTTTGTGGCCAATACTGAAGTTTTTATTTACAATAAAATAAAAAATACATTGCATCACAATGGAAAATAATGCATGGCAAGTATAATGAGATTACAATGATTTCTCAATAAAATTAGAAAACAAATTCTGATACCTACAAGTAAACTTAAGACAAGAAAACTTCGCGAAACGTTTGCAGTTTTCGAAAAAAAGTTTGACCATATTAACTTTTCATAACGACTGACTGAAAAACTGCTTTGAAATTTAGCGCTAGGTTCTTGTTAAAAATTTGGTCACTGCGCTTAAGTGTAGGCAACATTTTTGCTATCAAAGTCTTCATTAATTATTTTAAATAAGCAATCTCAGTATAATTTCCTTATGATATACTTTCAATCAAAGCAAAAAGTTTATAACTGAGTGTAACATTGAGTTGAAAGTACTTTTTGTAGAATAACGAAAGAAAGTTAGATGATTTCAATCTTTCTAATTTTTCACAATGTGATTAGTAGCACTGTAGATACACGACTGCAACGACTTCTATTGACAAAATATGAAAAGCTTTTTCGATTACCAATTATGTATATTGACATCTGTCTTTATACCTATATCGCCACCTTTTTGTGCTTTATTTTTAAACGATTTGTAAAATATTCAAAAGAATCAAAGTTTTAAATACGAGTATTTATTTATTTATTTATAAAAACGTGAAACAGTAATACAATTACTTTTCCACGAAAAAAGGACCACTGGCTGCCAGGACCTTTGCCGTTCCCACGACAGTCGGGTCTACGAAAACCGGAACGGACCCGGATTTTTATCCGGCCAAGGACTGTCAACTCGGCAGAGTTCTGCCGTTACAACAACAACAACAACAGGACCTTCGGCAATACGAGTATATGCGCCAAAATGTAGGCAATGCATTTTGCGACTGGCTGGTGTTGGCATTTTATTAAAATTTATGACTAACATTAGAAGTATGAACATCGTCTTCCGAAAACTTTTTAAATCGGATTTTTTTATTTATTAATAATCTAAAAGTCAGCTTCAAGTCGACAGAAAAATAAAAATTAAATTCAAATCTGAATTTCAATCCTCCTAACTTTTTTTACTTTACCTACGCTATCAAATTGCTCTCTTTACACGTTGCTAGTTTCGAAAATTCCTAATTGATTTCTGAACTTTCTCTTCACCGCCCCTTTCTTGGATATTCGACACTTAGTCAATCAACCAATTTCTATGAGTCACGCCAGCCAAAGTAATAATCCACACTTAGGCGATTTAAATGTCCAAGCTGTAAATGTTGACACAAAAACAACAGCAATTGTAAATGCATTTAGGCAATTTGCAGCTTTATAGTTTATTTCGACACTTCGTAAGTGAAACACTATTAAAATTTTACCGTTAACATGCACAAAAATGGGTCACCCCGAGGGATAGGCACATGTGTATGCCAAGCAATATAGATTTGTATGCAGACAAGCGCGTGAGCCTGTAATAATCAAAATGTGTCACGCACATAATTTCTGAGTTTTGTTTTGAACTGTTTCCTTTGTCACTTGCGTACACATTATGTGGCAGCAAGTTTTCGTAATTTTTGCTTCTTCTTTACTTATTCTTCCTCACTATTTATTTTCATATTAAAGATGCAAATTAAAAGTCTATCTTTACAGCGCCAAACCGTTCGCTCTTAAATTTCTGGTACACATGTATATTTTTTGGTCAACTGTTTCACAAATGAGAGAAAATATCAAAGCTGGAGAAATCCCTAATTTAAATAAATAAATGTGGGTATTCTAATTCGGAGCTTTATCAGCTTATTTTTTTCTGCGACAATTTGCCGAACTTACAGCAAAGAAGATATAGTATATAAGCTTTCAAAATAAGCATAAATTTCGCAGTCTCTTTAAGCGTTAACTCATCTGCTTTCATTAATTTTACACGCAAATCTTAAACCATGTTATTCAAAAATATTCCTCCAGTCTAACTTCATTGTAACTGCTATAGAAAGCATAACTAAATGTCTGAATAAAAAGTAGATATGATTGGTATTAGTTTATTTCATACACTTGTATTTTTATTGATTGACGCTTTAGCGCCTGTGAAACAATACTTTCCGATTATCTGAATGTGATGAAATGTATTTTTACTGGCGAAAAGTTTTGAATCTATGCCTGCGACCCAGAATCAGACGTTAAATCCGTCGAATATCGTGACAAAAGTTATCCGAAGCCGAAAAACCACCTCAAAGCAGATCAAAAATAAAGGCTATGTTGACAGTTGTCTTAGATTATGGGCACGTGGTGTACTCCGAACTCCCCCGACCAGCCCAACTGTCAACAAAAAATACCATTTGTGTGTTATGCGTCTTTCGTTCGAAGCTATTCGTAAAAAACGTACGGAATTATTGACAGACAACTTGGTTTTTGCACTACGATAATGCACCGTGGCATACTGCATTGATGCTTCGTGACTTTTTCACCAAATTTCCACAATCAACGTATTCGTACAGTTCGCTCTGAACTCTATTATCCCTACCTGATTCAGGTATTTTGACACTAACAAAAGCCGCAATTGCCAAGTGTCAGTATGTGACACATGTACGTCAATGGGAGACAAACTATCGGTGAAATACAATAACAAATATCGGTGAACACAATAAAAATCAATAAAAAGCAAAATAATTGGTCCAGTAACGTGAGGCACACCTACATCGCTGCAACTGTATTGAATATATCCACCGCACATCAGCAACCGGTTATTTTTGTAAAATCAACAAAACAGTAACGGCATTTTATTGCACCGGCATTCCGCAAAACCACACGGAGTCAATCCATTGCATTGGAAACAATCAATTGCTCGTGAAGTACGACAGAAAATTATCTGCACAACCAGACAGACAGTCCACCAACCAGACGTTGGCGAACACCCACCTAACACAAGAGTGCAAGCAAAAATATAGCAATGTGGATGCGATGCGATTTTACCCGTTTCGAGCTATTTAATAACTTTATTCGCTTAATGGAGTCTTCGTATGACAAAATTGATTTTTTTGGGTCGTTGCCTTTTCTGTGTTGTTATTTGTGTGGTTTCAGTTTCAGGGAAAATGTTTACCATTAACTCGGATTCTACATGTGCTCGTAGATAAGGCAGCGACGCTGTGACTAAAGTGCTCTACGAATATTTTGGGCGCGGCCAACAAAGTTTCCACTTTCCATTGCAGGCGCTCGTATCTCCACTTTTGTGTGTCTGTATAAGACCTCTTATTGTGTATGCTGATCGCACTCAAGAGACTCGTTTAGCTGTGGGCAATCCCAGTTACTTGTGATATTTTTGTAATTGCTTAAAAATGTGCAGAACAGCAGATTTGAATAAGAAAAAAAATATTGTAAAGACACCTGAAAAATCGATTATAATAAAAATTAAAAAAAAATTAATAAATTTATAAGAAACACTATATTTTAATTTACAAAAATTAAGTCATATTACTTTTATTTTACTAAATAAATTCATAGGTTCGTGAATAAAAAAAAACTCTCAAAAAAAATTATTTTAATTTGCAGAACAAATTTAATTCTTTTTAAAAATTACTTAACGTTAAAAAATCAAATACTAATAGAAAATAATTTAAAAAAATATTATTATACTAAATTACAGTTAAATAATGACTGCAGACGCGCCCTGCTACCTTGACTTTGTGTTGCCGACTTTCTAACGTGCAATTGCACGTTCAAGTTTTTCCTTACATATATAGCTAATATGTATGTGTGTAATGCAAGCAGACAAGCCCATGCTTTACTTATAACTGCTAGCTAATTGTTATATCAATTTCGTTTGTACAGCTGTACGTGTTTCTTTGTGCCAACTTAGAGTTAACGGTAGTGATAGCCAAGTGTAATAGCTGTTATGCACACTCAGCTATACAAGCGTACCACTGTGCTTTCGTAGTTTCACGTGCGCACATTTATCAATTATTTACTGACGCCACGCTTCGTGTATGGCAAGCATAATTA
>NW_017537578.1:244969-328914 GCF_001853355.1 Bactrocera latifrons
TGTGACCGCATATCCCTTTCCGGCAGCTAAGCACTGCCATAATCGTCGTTTAGAAAGAAATTTCTTGATGAGAACATCACGTACTTACAAAGAGAAAGTGCTCACATAGAAAACTCACTGGTTTTTACAAGCAATCACTCCCTTTGGCTGATTTGTGAGTAAATATTGACAACATTGAAGTTTTGTTGACATTTGCAATGTAAATACGTATGCATGTACTCAGGTGCGTAAACTTAACCTAGTCGCACGTCGGTGCTCAAGTGTTAAACGGAAGCGCTTGTCACTGCAGCTATAATTACAATAACGGTTCTTGTAATGTTGTTTAATGAAGTACAAACTAAATTTATGTAAATTCTCGACAACGATGCATGTTAAGTGTGTAATCTCTGGGATTTTCTTCTTGGTAGCTCTTGAGAAATATTTGGTTTTGCATTTCCCATAAATTGAATATTGTGCATGAATGAAACTGTCGTTAATAAAATGAAAGCACCAAAACTTTCGAACCAAACATTATCACTTTGTATGATAAATATATAATTTCGACATTAAGAATCCAAGTTTAAAGCTTTTTAAGGCCTCTCATTCCAACCATATCCTACAAACTAACATAAAACATAAGCATATCTCTAAATCAATGTTTATAAATCACACTTACGTAATTAGCTCGGAAAATATATAATATACAGAAAGGGTAGGCATTCACTTGCTCACTGGCGTTCTGTTTGGTCCAAGGCGGATTCTGCATAATTTATAAACCAAATAGAAAGCGCGACAGAAGTAGCAGTAGACCTATGTATATATACATTCCTACCATACATATAAACGATTCTGCTTGATATCAGCGAGCCATTTGTTCGTTTGCTCATTCGTAAAACATTTCTGCCTACGTCATTGACTGCTTTAGCGGTTTCTATTGGCAATTCAGCGCTGCCTTCTATGAGCTTTTGTTAAGTCGCTGTGTGAATGTGTGTCATTGTAG
Organism: Bactrocera latifrons; assembly: GCF_001853355.1. Lineage (NCBI taxonomy): Eukaryota > Metazoa > Arthropoda > Insecta > Diptera > Tephritidae > Bactrocera > Bactrocera latifrons. Next base: position 245,949 of record NW_017537578.1, read on the forward strand.
ACTCCAGCGTGATCGCTGCAAAGTGATAAGAACATTTCGTTGGTTTGTGATAAATTTCATTCGGTCACGATGCCATTTTATATTTCGCTATTGCGCGGTTACTTCTTGAACCAAAAATAAATAAAATATAAGCGCTCTTTCCCGGCTCTGCTGATCGCATGCATTACTTACTATTTGCTGTTTTTTTTTATTTATCCCCCAAATTTTTTCTTTGAGATTTGGTGCATCTGCCTTGTGATTCACAGCCTTTTCCTCTCTTCGTTGCATTTGTCTATATTTGGCATTTTTTTTTGTTTTTTGTCGATTTAATCTGCTTGCGCTTTTCACCTACTCCTTTTGACTTATGGCTTTTGCAGTTCAAAGCGTTAAAGTGTGCAATAGGTCAATGTGGCTGCTTAAGTTGGTTGAACGAAATAAATTGGTTAAATAGCAAGTAAGCGCAGAGGGAAGTGGAAAGGTATGAGTCACCAGAGAACTGTGGAAGAACGGCAACAGTTAACAAAACAAACCAAAAGTACCGCAAATTATAATTTACTAAATATTGTACTACTTCTTGTACCATAATATTTCCATTGCAGGGTACAACCGGATATTTAAATTTCTTGCTGCACGAATTTTATAAAAAAAATTTGTGAAAGGAGAATCGAAACTTATGATATATGTCATCACAACAGTTGCCGTCAATATGTATTTAACTGTCGAGATTTAATGATGATGTAACTTTTAAGAAAATTTAAGACTTGTGACAGCTGTGCAAGATTTTTAAATCTTATGTGGTATAAAAAGGTATTAATAATAAAAAAAAATTACACTCTAAGACCTGAGTCTAAGCGGATAGATTTCTATAGATTTTAGACTTAACATAAAAAGTCTAATAAATGTTGTGTTGTTGAAACCACATGTTGCCAAGATCACGAGCTTCAATTTCAGACATCGAATAGTCGGTTATCATGGCGAAATAATGGTCGCAATTGACGATTACGTGCCCAAAGGCATAATTTTTGAAGTAAGATGGACCACAACCGTTTTTTTTTTTTTTTTGTTTTTCAAGATGAAATTGATTCTTCATTCTCTTCGGGTTGCTTTTTGTCCGAAATGCAAAAAAAAAAAATTTAGGTGCACCCTGGGAAAGATAAAAAAAAACAATAATTTTTTCCGAATACTCTGTCAAAGGATTTTATACCATCAAAAATATTGTTTTACTTACTTAAAAAAAATATTATTTAAAAAGCATTTTTGGCAAAAGAAAAAATATTAAAAATTAATTGATTAATATGCGTATTTTTTCTTGAACATATCCCTTCAAATGTAGGCTTATTGAATTAATATAAAATATTTTTAATGCAATAACACTACTGAAAAATATCGCACAATGCATTACAGATTTAAATGTATACACTTATATACATATATAAGTCGACCAAGTATAACCAAGTGCCCCGCCGCATGTCATCGCTGCTTCTAACGTCAAATCATCACTGAACATATTCGTCAACACGAAATCCACTCACTCAGCAAGTCGAGCACCATTTCACCAGCTCATTGAGCAGAACGCTTATAAGCATGTTTATATGTACAAGTGGCTTCATTGATTGTGTTTTGTTTTCAATTCCCAGCAGATTTATTGCACTAGATAACGGTACTTATGGATGGAAACTGCAACATTTACCGCAATTGACCACATTTGTTAACTTGTCTGACAGCATGCATGCTAACAGCAAACCCCACAAAAACTAAAAAATAAAATAAAATAAAAAAAAAACATAAAAAGTAGAAAAAAAAATATATATATTATATATTTATTTATATATGTATATGTGCAACAAAATGAACAAAAGAGTCGCGGTGAAAACGCACAGCGCCACCGAAGTGACGCCTCAGGCTTAGACATAGCCGACCAGCAATACTCCGGCCGCACTGCTTCGGCCTGCTGGCTTAGCCGGTCGTCGCAAACGCCTGATCGATTGTACAACCGAACTGGTAGTGCCGCTACCGACGCGCCACCTTAAACGCTGAGTGTGGTTTAACCTGATTTCCGCGGAGTTTTCGCCAATTTTGCATAAATTATGCGCGAAATTTTTTTCATTATTCCATTTCCATTATATTTGTTGTTGCATGCGCGAGCAAGTGAAGCAAAGAAAAGACGAGGGAATGCAGAAATAGACTCGAATGGTTTTGTAAAGTGGCAGACTTACAAAGGCGCTTCGTTGCTCCCCTTCATTATTTTTCCTATTATCCGTTTTGTTTTGTTGCTTGTACAGACACTCCTGCATTTAGTGGCAGCAACATTTTTATCCGCTTAAGCCTGCCATGTAAACCATAGCTGTTTCTCGTTTTTGTCTAAACAATTTGAGTTAGATCTTTTTCTGTGTTTGCTCCTACCTCTCTTGTGGCTTCTGAAGCTCTTTCTAACTCGTTCACTGTCGCCACAACTCAATTCCCTGCTGGATTTAGTTCGGCAATTATTTTAGTTTCAGTCAATTTAAATTGGCATTTCAGGCAGCGGAGCAACTTTTGCCGTTGCGGTTTGCCGCCAGCGCCACTGCGGCGGTTCATTATTCACTGCCGCAGTTATTGTTGTTATTTGCGATGTGCCCACTAGTTTTTAGGCTTCGACACATTCTTGTGCCTTTTGCAGTTGCCAGTAATTGCCATTTGAGCAAATGTTGAAGATGCTTATCGTCTGCAAGGTTGGTTCCAGCCAACCAACTAACTAAGCCTTGGCTCCAACAAGTGGATTTTATAATTAGCGGCGAATTTTACATGCGAAAATGCCGGTAATTGATTGGCTTTTTAGCTTAATGTGCAAATTTGCTGATATTGGTTCTTTAGTGGTTAATTAAAAATAAACTTGGATCTAAGTTATTAGTAAAGTCTCAATTGAAATTGAAAATTAAATTAACATTAAAATTAAAATTAAACTTAAACTTGAAATTAAAATTAATATTAAAATTAAAATTACAACTAAAATTACAACTAAAATGAAAACTTTAATTAAAATTAAAATTAAAATTAAAATTAAAATTAAAATTAAAATTAAAATTAAACTTAAACTTAAAATTGAAATTAAAATTAAAATGAGTGTTAAAATTAAACTTGAACTTAAAATTAATATTTAAGTAAAAATTAAAATTACAATTAAAATTTAATTTAATTTAAACTGAAATTAAACTGAAAATAAAATTGAAACTAGAATAGAATAGAATGGTGAATATGATACAGTTCTACAGAATTGCAAAATAATTGCTCGCTGCAACACTTACAATCGTGCAAATTGCTGAAAGTGTGTAGAATTGCTATGCTCTACCGATTTTTTTATTTTTTCACACTTTCACATTCATTATACTCAGAAGCTATTTATAACAACAACATACAGATTTACGGTTCAATTTCACACAAAGATAGACATTTGTGAGGCACAATGACATACATACAGATATACATATGTAAGTACTCATATCACACACGATGGGCATATAACATAACAATTAACAAGTACGTTCGTATGTATGTATAGTATATGTGACTGCTCCATTTGCGTTTCATTGTATGTTCGTTTGATCAGTTCGCATGACAGCCGCTGGCGTTGACACACATTATTTCCGCTCGTCTAACTTTGCCAACTGATTTGATTTAAAAGGCGAATTACCTTTTCCAACACTCTGTATCTCTTGCTTTCTGCGATTTGGCAGTGCGTCCATAATCGAAAACGGTGTGACCGTTTTGCTTACCATTTAACTTAATTTTAATGAAAACGCATGCGATCATTGCAATTACCTCCCTGTCACGTTAATGAAAATTTCGTTTTTATTTTTAGCTTGTGAATCAAAAGCTTATTCGAGAACACACGTTATAAATATTCAACATTTTTTATTATCAAAATTACTTTTAATGAAACGTGATAACCAAAAAAAATGTTTATAAAGAAAATTTTTAAACACGAAATTATATCTTTAATAAATGAAGTTATTGTAGTTCATGATATAGATACCTAAATATATACGGTATGCTTAAAATATATTTCAAATCTAATTGCCAAAATAAAAAATTTATCAAAAATTGTTTGATCTGCATACTCGAAATAGTACATTGAAATATACTGACTTGCGTAAAAAAATTGCACTTTAAAAAGTATCCCGTAAGTTGACATTATAGTCGTTTTATTTGTAAAACTGGTATATTTATTTATATATTTCTTTTAAAAGACCGCTAATTAACGTTAAACCCAAATCTATCATATTCCCAAAATCCCTATAGTAATGATTTCGAATCAACAAGTGCAACCGGGTCGGATTGCACCGACTAGCAAAATTCGAATGTTACAAATCGATTAAAATGAAACTTCAACACAATAGAAGATGAAATATCTCGAGTGATTCTATAATCGATTCAGCAAATTTCATGTTTTTGGAGGATTTAGCATGTCTACAGGAAGGCCTTGAATAATTTTTGCATAAGAACAGATCACACCATTACAGATCGTAATGCTACTTAGGCCACGGATATTTTTGCTACTTTGCTACTCTTACTCGCAATAAAAGTATTTTATATAAAACAAATTTCCAAAAAATGTTCCAAACGACAACATATAAGTTGAAGAAAGACATTCGGTTTTACTTTTATATATGCCTGAGCATTGCCATAGATTCAGTATATTTTTCCGAATTTTGAGCGAAATTTGAATAAAAATGTCTCTTTTGTATTTATCAAAAATGCTTATTTAAACACAATTTACAAAAATGTGAGTTTTTTCAGACTTGCAAGTGAATATTGCCCCATAAGAAAAATATATTTATGGAAACTATTATTTTTAGCATACGAATGTTACTTCATACATGTAAACGAGCATAAAAACTTAGTACCTTTCTGGCAGAAACATCAAATATATCACCATAAGTGCTACTTAACTCACTGAATGGCATTCCACCAAAAGCCCCAGGCAACATTAGAAAGCCACTGTAGAATTCAGTGAGCAATAACTTTTCTCTGGCTCTATGCAAACATGAAAAAACATATGCATACAAGAAGAACTTGCAACTTTACCGCCAACCAAAACAACAAATAACAAGAAAAATAAAAACGCAGAAGCTTAGACTAAAGCGACTCTTTATAATACAAGAACATACTTACGTACTTACTTATTCACACACACATTTTTACACATAAAGATATATCAAATATACACTGGGTGGGTATTTTATATATCTACCCAGCCAACGGCAATAAGTTGGCGCATTCATTAAGAAAAATTACTGCCATTGCGAGTGCCGCACACTTATGTTGCAAGCAAATGTCACTGGATGTGGCAGGTCGACAAGCACTGGTGAGGTGCTGGCCGAAGCCATCCAACAACAAAACTATGCTAAGTGGCAGCCACTATTGTTGGCCAACAGCAATAACAACCGCAAACAGAACAACAAAAATAACCGTTAGGCACATTTTGACAGCTGCTGCACCTGCGCAGCGTGACAAGATTGACGCGTTGGCAACCGCAAAAACCACAATAACTACAAAAGAAAAACAACACCAACCAAAAGAACAACAACACATTGAGCTAATGCAAATAGCATTAGTGGTATGGAAGTGAGCACAGCCGTGCTGTTGCATGCGAATATTGAGTTAAATTAATGTGCAACATTTGCTGCCGCGTGACAACGCCATTGCCCAAGGAGTGCTGGGTGGAAGAAGCTCTGCATGCATATTGGCGCATCTGCTTAAAGGAAAATGTCGAAACCCTATTAAAATATGATAAACTGAAATTTTTTGTTTTAGCTTCAGCACGATGCAACTGTTGGCCGTGTAGTTGCCACACTCATTTCGGCTTTTGACATGAACTCGCCGAAAAGTAGGTAAGCAGCGCCATAGCGACGCATCACATGAACCAGAGTGCAGTGGGAACACACCAATGGAGAACGAAGTAGTGGCAGACAGTGAATTTGAACTTTAACCTGTCGCATTTTATTTTTGTTGTTGGGTCTTTTTGTCTAATGCATCTAAAGTATTTTTTGTTTTTTTTAGGATAACACTTAAATGTCAAATTTCACGGAATTAACGACACATTAACGACAATACCGAATACCCACTGGGGGCAGTGTTTTTATTTTCAGCTAAACCTTTTCTATTATTTTGTGAATTCTTATTTTGCTATTATTTATTTATGCAGCAAAACGAGCTGACACGAACGTATAAACCAACATAGCAATAAGTAGGTGACGCCACCAAAAGCCGCTTTGTTGCAGAGATGCGCCTTTGCCACAAAATTTTTTGTTCCATGAGCATTTGTTAACTTGTCTGCTTGTCTATCGGAACACTGAAGCGTCGCAAATGCAAGTTTACTATTAATTAACCGTTTGGCAACTTCTGCACAAACGAGCGGGCAGCAAATGCGGCGCCAGCCAACAATAAAATTGAAAAGTGCAAAGTTAAATAATTTTTAATGAACTATATGAAATATTGTGCATCGAGTTTGTCGCTTGAGTCTTTTGTTTGCCGGATTTTGAGCTTTTTTATATTATATTTTAGTGTTTTTTCTCATTTTTGTTGAACAACTTGGCTTCGTGGCAGGTCACATTGGCCTTCAACTGCAGCCATTCCGCTGTTTATCACAAGCCAAGCGGCAAAACAACTTTCAATTGTGGCATGTACGTGAATAACTGCCAATAAACACACATATTTCACGCTGGTGTGCCTGTATGTGTTCATAATCGCTTAGGTACAAGTGCACAATAGTTAGTAAATTAAATTGTTAACTGCTTCAACATCGAAAATTCGCTGACAATGCTGTCACTGACATTCGCAAATGAACCACAAATGATATTTCTGGTAATACTCACAGTTATGTAGTTAACGTATATGCCACACTGTTGTTGTATGCAGCAATTACATGGTGCGAAGACCTGCATGATTCGATGCCTCATTATATTTCTGGTAATGCGTGAAATTGAAAATTCAATTATAATTTTTATGTTAGTTATTTGATTAGCCACTTTCAAGTAATCTTTTAAGCCTTAAGACACTTGTTTCGCACATTCGTTGCTTCATTGCTTGTGTTTTACTTTTCGAAATATTTTTCAATAATTCTGTGTTAAATATTCACATTAAGCGAAAGTTCTCTGATGCGGTACAAATCGATAAATTTCCACATGGATTACTAGCGAAAATGGTTATTACGAAAATAGTAGATAATAATAACTAGATGTTAGCTAAAGGCCGCAACAAGTTATTGTTATGAAAGCCTAAGTTTTATATGCAAAATTTTTAGTATTTCTATATAAAATATAAGCCAAATAGATCACAGGAACTATAAAATATTTTAGTACCATCAAATTAATTTCACTTCACAGAATCCAGTAGTAGTTCTGTTTAGGACTGTTCGGCTGATCGCAAAACGTATCTACCATCTACCAAAAGCAGCGCAAACAAAGCCAAAAGTTCATGCCCTTCATAAAATCAATTAGTTTACTTAAAATCATTACAAGCTATATCTACTTAGACAATTGGGGGAGAAAGTATAAATCAGTCATAAATCTGCATTCAGGGTGCAGTCGACCGCAGATGGCAGAGCATACATCTATTATATAACCAGATCATGCATTGCCTTATTTGCTCTCAGTCCATGCTTCGACTTCTAACTTAGTGGACCACAAAGCTGTTTTCGAGAATTTCGGTTTTTTAGAATAGATTTTTATTCAATCATTTCGGTAAGTGCGTAATGACTCATGGGAAGTGTTTTCATTAAATGAATACCACAGAAGGCTTGCAAAGGCTGATAGCTGCAAAAATCTTTGAAAGTTGCGAAGCAAACCGCAAATCTGTAGCAACCAGTTATGATCATTGCTAAATGGCAACACTTGTAAGTCACTTTGTGTTTTGAGAAAAAATTAGTAGGGTGCTTTATTTAACGAAAATATTTAAATATATTTTTAATAAATGAAGGAGGGCAGTGTTTTAAGTACGTACAGTTATCTTAAATTAACTTAATGTTTTGACAGCAAAATGTTATGAATCTGAAGTATTTTACATATATTAAATTAAGTTGAGCTAAATAGAGTTATATTAAGTTAAGTTTACATGAGCTATATTAGGTTACGTTAAGTTAAGTTAAGTAAAGTTGAGTTAAGTTAAGTTAAGTTAAATTAAGTTAAGTTAAGTTAAGTTATGTAATTTTATGTTATGTTATGTTATGTTATATTAGGTTATGTTATGTTGTATTATGTTTTGTTAAGTGAAGTAATGCCAATTATGCGAAGTTAATTTAGGTAAAATTAAGTTAAATTAAGTTAAATTAAGTTAAATTAAATTAAGTTAAGTAATGCCAAGTCAAATTAAGTTAATTATATTAAGCAATTCTGCTTTATTCATTACGTTTTTTTCTTAATTAGGCCTTTTCAAGTTGAGCTTAGGTAGGTTCAGTTAATTCAAGTTAAGTTATGTTAAGTTAAATTAGGCTAAGTTAAGTTAGTAAAGTCAAGCAAGTTATGTTAAGTTATGCGATATTCTTTTTTTTGTGCATTTCTGAAAATAGTTCTCTTAATGAGGCCTTTCTTTAACAAATACAAAGAGTTATTCGCAAAGTATAGCCTACTTTCGGGCGCTTTAAGTTGAATAACCCAATTTATATCATTCATAGTCTTATTCTTTAACATTCACACGATTAAAATTCAGCTCAAGTCAGCATGCTTCCTTTGAATTACTAAACGTCGCCCGCTCTCGTTAAATTGCACTCTATAAGAAAACCCGTCCATATAAACAATAATACTATAAGTATATACTTAATTGCATCATTGGCTGCATAATTGCTAATTAATTCAATGACACTAAATTACAGTGGAGCCAATTAAAAAAACAGGTGTTGGTGAACTAAAACATGAAGACGAGTTTTCCATCTTTCATTGGTGTGTAGTACACCCATGTACATATGTATGTATTTAATTAAATGCGGCGAATTCATAACACAATTTTCCACACATCGGCGAGACAAATATTTAGGTCGCTGGGTCTTCATTAGCCATACGAATATAATGTCCGTTATTTTGCGAAAGTAGTTCAACAACTTAGGTTCACACAATTAACAATTTCCAGAACAAATAGAAACAGGTGTGTGGATGTGTGTATGCGCATATGTAAATAATTGTATCGCATGTACATATCTTCCAGAGATGGCAACAATTTCAATTTCTCCTCTGCAACAAAGCTACGCCTGCGAAAAGTAAAGAGAAATGCTGCTTACATGTGTATGTGTGTGTATGTGTGTCTCAATGTGCTGCTGTGCATATGCAGAGTAGATAGCGGCTTTTGGAAAATAGCAAACCAATTTTGTGCAAGCTGAAGTAATACGATCTAGCTTGTAGTTGAATCGTCAATGCCAACAACATTATTGAGTGACGCCGGCTAAGGAGGTGCCAGCTTGCCTGCCTGCAACAACACTGAGCAACCAGCTACAATTTGAATTGTGAAAAATTATGACAGCAACAACTACACTAAGCTCGTGCACAACCAGCAGAACATTGCGCTGCTCGCCTGGAGTGGCAGAGCGCGACTAAGCTCATGCCAATCCGCCATGCGAGCGCATGAAGCTGTAGCACGACGCTGGGTGGAGTTTGCATTGCCACACACAATTTATTCTTCATTTCGTTATTGCTGTTTGCTGTTTATTCGCATTTTTTCCGCTTGCAATTTTCTTCATCCAAACTACTTTTTATTGTTGTTATTACACGTCGGTTGCACTATTTACTGGTCATCGCGGTGTTGTTGCAAGATGCTGGCTGTCTGGCTAGCTGCTAGTGGTTCTCGGCTGATTATGACCCGTTATATTATGATTGCATTCTTGATGCCACAATGCTTCAGCCGCCAACGCCCGCATGGCAACTCGTTTGCTCTATTCAAAGTTCAGTTCAGTTCAGTTGTATTGTTGTTGCTGTAAAACTCAGTTGAGTTGTTCTCGTTAAGGTTCAATTACAAGGAATGCGCCCGCTGTGGCTTAAAAGCCTTCGTTTGCTATTTTTGCTTTTCCTGTTGTTGTTGTTTGTATAGCTTTTTTTTCTGTTTTGAAAAAATGTTGCAACAGAAGTGCTGCGCTTCTCTATTGTTGTTGCCAATATCGGTGTAGACTTCTTTGTTGTTATTAGGTGTACTAGTCTTGTTGTTGTTTGTGTTATTGCTGCCGCTCTAATGACCACTCAAGATGCTTAACCTTATTATTTTGATGCTAACAATGAGTTCTTTGGACACCGTTTCCGGGTGGTGTTGCAAGTAGCTGCTATATACTTTGTTTTGTAGTGCCTTTAGTGGTGCAAAAAGCATTTCGCTGATAATATGGGGTGTTACGGTTTGTTGCAGTAATGCTTCATTATTATTGCTTACCTCTATATTAACCAACAAGCGGTGTGAAGCGATTGCAGCGCGTTTTCGTCGCAGTTAAGAATTATGGAAATCGTTAGAAAAATATATTCTCTAAGTTTAGTAGGTTGAATCAGAAAATTGACTTTTGAAATTATTAGTACATATTATACTATATGAATATGTAAGGGATATGTTGGACTATTTTTTTTTTCAAGTAATCGGCTTTTCTAAACCCAAGAAATGTAAAAATGTTTTTTTTTTTTTGTTCGAAATGTTAAAGCTAAGTTAAGTTAAGTTACATAAGTTAAGTTAAGTTAAGTGAAGATAACTTAAGTCAAGTTAAGTTAAGCTGAAGTTATATAACACACACACATAGTACAAAAAACAACGGCAGCATCGAAAGAAAAACTGACCGACAGGCTGGCTTAGCTTGAGCTTGAAATAAATTCTTCAAACTCACAGTGTGGGCTGTCAAACTTCAAACACGAACACCGAAAAACAATAACCACAAAGCGGTTACTTGATGAGCTGTCGTGTGTTGAAAGCATAAGAGGCGCAGAATACTCGAAAGAATGGAGAAGGCAGAAAAAGAATGTCAAGCGGCACTTGTTGCCTGCCACCTAAATAACCAACTTACTACAACATTTGAAATATTTAAACACAAATGCAACAAGTCTTTATATATAACATTGCCTAGTAGCAACAGTTGGTTGCACATTTTTATACTAAATAACTGTACTACTTGCTACAAAGTTCAACTTCAACACCTCGCTAAAAGTTTCGTAGTCGAAAGCTGTATGTGGCGTCCTCATAGCTGAAGTACAAAAACAGTTTAAGGTGCTAAAATTGTTTGCAAGTTGCGAAGCACAAATGTATATACTTGTACTGGATAGAGAAGATTCGCCATCAACTTATTCTTTGCTTCAGCGCAACACGAATTTCTTTTCCCAATTCATTTCATTTTTCATATTCTTTTTTCATGTCCAATAATAGCTTGTTTCGCACACGCACACAATTGCAACATGTTGCAACTCATAAAAACACACAATCTTTATTGCATCTTATTTGTACCCCTCCAATGTTAAATCATTTCTAACAAACCACAGCATTTAATTACAAGCCTCTATCTTGAAACTGTAGAACTTAACATAAAAACAAAGAACAAGAACAAAAACTTACATACAAACCATCTTCTTTGCCTTTTGGCTTTGCTTGCGTTAAGCTGCTGCAACGGGAAGCCAACCGCAAGTCTGTGTTACGTGCAACTTTTCATAAATCAACGGTGAACAGCAGAAGTGGCACAACAGTTAAGAAATGGGATGCGAGATTGTGTAAACCAAATTTATTAAATAATAAGGTGGCATAGTAGGTAGATAACACTTATGGATGAGGAGACTTCGCTTGGGAAATCTTTTAAAATAATTGATAGATGCATAAAATTTGGGGTCACCATGGCCTAGATAAAACGAATATTGATATTCTTAGATTCTTGAAAAAATTAGCAAAATGAAAAGTGTGAAAGAAATTTCAAATAATACAAAATTAAAATATTTGAATTTGACGAAAAGTTATTTGTGGGTTTTGAAATTAAAATGTCAAGAAAAATACGATTTTCTAAATATTCAATAACTATTCATCAAGGATTTTGAGAGTAACGAATCGAACAAACTATACCAGCTACTTAAAAAGTCTGGCAGCACATGATCAATCATGCATTTCCTATAAAATCTATGAAACGAGATCTTTTCTTTTTCAAGTAGTTAGAAGCGAGATTTGAATTATTCTTAATGATACTAAGAAAAAAATAGATAAATGTTAAACGGAGGACCTTCACCTTAGGAGATCATGCTTAGAGAGAGATTTTCTTAGAGATTTTAAAACCCTATTTTTCAGAGTACCAAGCGATTGTGTTCTTAATATTCTAGAACTCAGGTACCTTTAAATAAAAAAAAAAACTAATTTCATCATCCTGTGCTGTTTGCGAAAAAAAACCTTCAATCCATTTCTAACTGCTCTGAAACTAAAAGCCTATTAGACGAAGAATATTCTTACTAGACACTACTCCAAAAAGTTCCCAACAAATATATCAGCTAACCCCTAGCCTATTTAATACTTTCTAAACATTTTGCGCGAACAATTAAAAAATCTGCAATTCTAAGATTTTAATCTAAGTGCAACTTTATCTCGCGCTGCCTCGTTTTCGCTAAACGTGTTGCATGCCGCTTGCCACACATCGCCAGCACCGATGGTGAATGTCGCCGCAACAGCAGCAGCCGCAACTCTCCGCTCGTTCTCCACACTCTATGCTCAATTTAGTTCACTGTGGTGTTTTCCGTACATTTTCTGATATTCTTGCTGTCGCAACCCAGACTTTCAAACGCTTTCTTTCACATTCTTTATTCTGCTGCTACTGCTGATGATGACAGGCTGACAGGCCGTACATGCAAGATGCAACGGCGTGCACGGCTGCACGAGTGAGTGTCGATTGGTCAGGTGTAGCAGACAGCAGTCAAGCCATCGGCACCACAACAACAACATCATCTCATACAACGAGACAGTGGCAAAGCAGGAGTCAGTGAAGTCGTTGGAGACCGTTATGTGCGCTTTGGCACTGTTATGTTGCACAGGCGATTCGCTGCCAAAAGGAAGCAGACCAAAAATCAGACGATAGAAAGACGTAACAGTTAGTGAAACAGTGGCAATTATTGCCATTTGCTGGCTGCTTTTTAGCGCTCGGTGGCTCTGATGTCGGCCAAAACAGGATGCCGCAATTGCTGTGTCTCGCGCCCTTCATTTTTGTGCCACTTTGGCTGCACATGCTCGTTTGCTTTTTTGTTCACTTTTCTTTGGTTTTTGTATGTGGTAGCATTGGCTGCCGCACGCTGCCACAGTTCATACAACATCCGCCACTCGTTTTGTTTTTTTATCTTTCGTTGCCTTAAATTGTTGTTAATGTTGTTTGTGTTATTATTGCTTCTTTTAAGCTCCTCAATCTCCTAGCTCTTCCCCCTTATTCTGCTCTAACATTTCAGCTGTTTGCGCTTGATTTTGCAGCAGATACCGTAATTGCCATGGTAAATCCTCGCTGCAGCAACATTGTATTTGTGGCAACTTCGGTAGGCTGCTTGCTTTGCTTTGCGAGTAACTGCAGTTGATTGCCGATGTAATGCTTTTTCTTCGTGATTTATGTCGACACACTCGTAAAATAAGGAACTGATGAGGGTCTTCATTTATACATGTGGTTGCATGTGTGCACTCCAGTAAAATAAACTCAAAATATGTTCAATTTTTTTTATGTTACTACTTCTTAACTGATCCAAAAGTGACTTGTACCAAATGTATTCGTTTGTAAATAGTTTAAAAGTAACTATTGCTTAAATTATACACCAAAAACAATCGTTCATATGCACGTGGAATAAGTTTGAATATGTTAAGTTTGTTTTCTATGTAACTAGTAGCTAACTGTTCCAAATATTACTAGTACCGAAAATAATTCGTGTATGCCTAGTTTGTAACTAGTTCTAAAATAACTATTTCTTCATTTGGACTTCAATTAATTTGTGACTTTTACGTTTTATTTATCGCACACGGATTCACTTCTCGCCTAAGTAAATTAAGTTGAAATTGTTGCCTACATCTGGGCCGCTTTTATTTTTATTTCTAAGAGTCACTGATATGTGGCTCTATTGCTAAAATCTATTGCAAACTTTTAAACAAAAAATTAAAAATGTGAAAAGCAACGAACTTTTGGTTGTGTGTAGTTTTGTGTGAACTCTTAATAAATAGTACAAAAACCCTTAATTGTCAGAAATTTTTAACTTTCTTAAACTCCGCGCTGCTTTTCCCCACTTTTGCCACAAGCCACCAGCCACACTTTGAAGCCTTTCTAGACCAACACACACTCCGGGATACTTTCATATAGATTATTAAATTTAAACCAGTAACATTTTTATTGTTTTCTTGCTCTTGTTTTTGTCAAAACATTGTAGAAGACGCTGCTTATGCACCGCAGTCGCATTTATGCACCCAAAATGGGTTGCCACTCTTGACCATATTCGGTGTGGCATATCATTGAATACAAATAACTTTTTGCAGTAGGTAGCAGCATGCAACAGCAAAAACAATAACACGTTGCAAATAACAACAAAACAGCAACATTGGCATTGCAATGCGCGCTGAGTGGCATTAACGATTAGCGATGCAACCCTGCCGCCGCTTTGAACGGCTTTAACAGCGCAAAAAAATGCCTTTGAATTCACCGTTTCATGGATGAAGTTGCATAAATGCAAATGCAAGGCAGCTGACAATAACGAACTGGAAAATAAGAAGAAGGAGGGAAGTAAAGTGTAGATTAAGAAGAAAATAAAATTAAGAAAAAATAAATAAATAAAAAACAAAAATGAAATTGAAAAAAAAACAAAAAAATATATTAAAAAAGTATTTAAAAAATCAACCAGAAAAATCTGAAAAAAACATTAAATCACAAAAATTTTTTAAAATCTTAAATAGACAACCTGCAAAATTTAAAATCTTAATTAATAAGTGCTCAAATACAGTGTGTTCAAACATATTTCTTTTGAAAAATACAATAAAAAACACGCGCACTTATTTTGCGTTGAAAAACAATTTGAAATGAATGAAGTCAATAGAAATGTTTCGCGGTTAATGAGAATCATAAGAACGCCAGTCGACAACCAATTTTATTTTAATTTTTATTTTTTTATTTTTTTTTTTTTTGTTTTAAAATATTTGTTTCTATTATTTTACTTTGTATGCGTTTACATATGTACATATACCAAAAAATTATTTAGATACGCAACCGGTTAGCATAACCTAAAAGTTAGTCGTTGCTGGCCGTGCATAGTGTGTGTTATGGTTTATTTCAGACCGTTTTTCGCCGTTGACAGGGTTTATAATTTACGTAGTTGCCGTAAATAATTCGTGCAACATGTTCTTAATTGTTTGTAAAGTAGTTTACAACATTAAGCAGTTAACTATATATGAACTCCAAAGAACCCAAAAGACACAACTCAAACAAAAAGAATACAAAAAAAATTTCTCAAGCACTAACCAGTTTTGCATATGCGAGCTAGAATTGCAATAAATGGAAACTTACTTTATTGATTTGTACTTGAAAATTCACTCAACTTGCAACCGCACTTAACAGGCGAATGGCGAATGTTGTCCTTGAAAGTGCATGAAAATATTCCACAAAATACACATGAAAACGATAAAAGATATTTTTTCAATATTCTTTGCATGTTTTCTAGGGCAAGAATTTTCAAGGCGTGAACTTGCTTACAAAATAAACAGGTTGATATATAAGCGATTTTATTATTTCATCAACAAATTGTTTAAGAATTAACACTTAATCGTTCAACATATTTATTCATAATATTTAGACTAGCATTGTTAAAAACGTTTCCAAATCTGTGATATAAAAAAAGAATAACAATAAATTGAGACCAGAAATATTTTGCTAATAGCTTAACTCTTTAATCTTTATCTCACTCTTTTCCACTTTTCGATGGAAATGAAGTTTATGCTAAACAGTTTCAATTTAACAAGTTATATTTCGGACTGTAACATGAGCTTTAAGATCAACCAATCTGTAACAAAAATACTACAAATGATTCTAATATCGCACAAAAGATAATTTTTTCACTCTTTTTGTAACTCAAAAATAATTATTTCCCAATATTTTCGAAAATTAGTTCAATTTGAATTTAACAACAACAACAACTATATATCCTCTTCCTACTTCCCCCACACATTATTTCGTCGAAAAAGTGTAAAAGAAATATGCAACTAATTTCTTTTACACTTTTTCGCTTCGCATATATCTTTTGCAGTTCTTGTCATTTATACTATTTAATTTAATATCTTTTTTACGAAAATATTTATTTATAACTCTTTTTTTTTATTTTATTTTGCATTTTAGCCACACAATGTCAGCGCCGCACACTTTGAGTCGATGTGCAGCAGCAAGCACAGCGCGCTCATTATTGTTCTTGCTGTTGCTTAGTTGTCAACGTATTGCGGGTATTTTGGGCAAATCACAGATGTGCGAAGTTGAAACGGGACAAACGAACATTATATTGGATATAGAAGAGAG
Organism: Bactrocera latifrons; assembly: GCF_001853355.1. Lineage (NCBI taxonomy): Eukaryota > Metazoa > Arthropoda > Insecta > Diptera > Tephritidae > Bactrocera > Bactrocera latifrons. The sequence continues at coordinate 262,405 of NW_017537578.1, forward strand.
TCGTGGTGATTGTAAGTAGACAATTATGAATTTTTTTTGTTTTCATAAAAATAGAAGTTACATCAAAAATGAATTTATTTACACTTGCTATAAGTTGGTCCAGCACATGGTAACATAAGAAGCAAGTTGATATAGCACTTCCACCTTAGACGCCTCTCATTCTTATCGTTTACTGGTGCAAAGGATTTTATTGGGATAAAATTTACTAAATTTACATCCAGCGTCTTCAAAAGCTGCTCTAATGCTGCTCGGGTTATTATTGCCATAAATATAGATATAATCGTATGCTTATTCCAGTTTTCAGCATGTATATTTGCTCAACCTTTATTTATTTCTGCCGACCTGCAGCGTTAATTAAATTTACAAGCGAATTCTACCCACCGGCACCAAAACGGAACCCACAGTCTGTTGTGTTCGCACTGATGAGCCAACTCCCGTGGTAATATGATTAAATGACTGTCATTTTTCTTCATCACATTATGCGAAGAACAGCGCTTGCATTTCACAGCACAAATATCTATAAATCGTGTGCTTGTTTTATGGCGAGTTTTAATTTTTTCTTTTGTCGCTAAGACTCTAATAGTTATTTGCAAATACACGCCACATTTTTTGTAGAACTAACAAGCATCATTAATCAAAATGGCATAGAAATATACCAGCACACACCTGTGTGCGATAACACCACAGGTGGACAGCAGCCACCTTGCATCTTAGTTGCAGAAGCTCCGGATTTACTTAGTGGCAAGTTGTGGTCAAACAACACTTTTCATAATAGTAATAATCAAGTGTATAATCATAAAAGGTGTATAATTTTCCAGCCACGCGTTTAGAGTTTATCGCTTTTGTAATTGGAAAAAGTTGAGTATACGCCCTGGTGGACGCACCACAAAAAGGCTCGATACAAAAATTATCGCACAAAATCAACGCGGCTATTTTCAACCGGAGCAATTTCATGCAGCAATTGCACATATCGCTTATTTGTTATTTGCGATAATGTGCAACAATAAAAACAACAATACAGCAACAGCTACTTGTCGGTCCATTTCATAAGTTGTGTTGCACGAGTTGCTGAGCTGCACCAACCGCCTTACCACTACATTAGGCTCCAATAAATGAATCAGTTTCATTACTATTTCAACAAGTAAAAGAACAAAAAGTACAAAAACAACAAGGTGCAAGGCGAATGTATAAGAGCGGGGTAAAATATCGCAACATAAACGTTTATATACGCTGATGATGATGATGCGTTGCTAGTAGTTGGTTATACTCGTACTACAGCAGAGCACGAGTGCTGTACATATTAGGTTGCACGTGAGGCCATTTAAAGGCGTCTACCAATTCGATGCAATTGCATTTGCACACTCATCTACGTGGATTTTTTCTTGTGTTACTTGTCGCCTGCATATCGTGTTGCAAGCTGCCAAGTGTTGTATGTTGCAACTATGATTCGTATGTTGTAGATACGTGCATGCCACCGCTGCCACTATTATTAAAGTGTTCTTGCTGCTCGTTGTTGTGTTAAGGTTTGTTGCTTCGCTGCGGCGATTGTGTTGCGATAGCAAAAGCAGATCAATTTACTTTTATGCGCCTGTCATTTTACTGTGGCAGTTGAAGGCGAATAAAAATAAAACTCATTAAAAGTATCCAGCCACACAGCGCCTTTGTTGTTGTTGCTTTCATGTCCTACAGCTATTTAAGTATTCAAAGCTTTGTCTTTTTTAGGACTATAACACAGTGTATAATGCTCATATGTGAATTTTTGGCCTCGGAATTGTTTGACCTTAAATATAAGTTAGCTGACATGAACATGTACTATATGTTCGGGTTCAAAATTGCGAAAGATACTTATAGTAAGATATCAGCGAAACATCTCAATCGAAATCTCAAAATATAACTTCTCGATATCTACAAAATTAATCTTTATTGACATAATTTATTGTAGAAGAGGGTACAGTTACTATACTTTTAGCAGTTTTTTACTACATTCTTCAAAATTGTTTCCTCAATTAATTTTCAGTATGAAGATCTGCATTTAGGCGCTTTGTACTATAATGTCTGACAAAAAGTTAAAATTTCAGCATTGTCGAAAAATTTCTATAGACATAACTAAGCGGAAATACTTTCAGAATCAAAAACCAGCAAGACAGTTCTACGAAACAACAGCAATGCTGTTACTGTGATGCAATGAATAATCGAAATTATCGACAGCGTTATATTTAGTTTCCGCAAATGACCGAAACAAACAGTATTCAACTATTCTTAGTTCGTCTTAAGAGTTTTGATAATTTTTTTCTGTAATCATATTGCCTACATTTAGGCATGTTGTGTAAAAGTAAGCCTTTTTTAGTGAAGATGCAATCCAAGTGAAGTGCGAGGTTTATTTAAATATATTAATTATAAAGGTTTATTTCGCAATCTTAAGAAAAATATCGTGCTGTAAAGTATAAAGTCAAAGCATAAGCACAGATTAAATGGCTCAATCTAATTTACATTATGAATCAATAAAAACTTACAATTGCGCTTATTCTGAGAATATTATTTTCGACAAAGTTTAATTCTATTATTTCTCTTTCATTCTTTCTAATTACCAGAAAAATTAAAAGAAATATTTCTTGTCTACATTTTGAAGTGCTGTTGAATATTATTTAAAAATAATACTTAGCAAAGTTACGAACCTGTTATATAGTTATGAAGATTGAAGAACCTAGATAAAAAAGAAAAACAAAATGAATGCGCAAATTATTTATATAATACTAGATTTCGAAAATATTAAAAAAAAGGATGTGAGTGTGCAAATAAATTATATAATATTGTATTAATGGACATTTTAAAACTATCCACGCCTAAAAATAGGCTTTTTAAAACAAAGACTTTATTTGCCTTTTTACTATCATTTACTTCAATAGAAAATAAGCTAAAATAATTTAATATATTACAGTTTGTTTCATAAATAACAAAATCTTTGACGATCCTTAATCTTTCATCACGAGCTTAAAGAATTCACTCTTTCCTGTTAACATCCTATTCACATTCGATTCAACCCACTAAACCACAGTGCACAGGCGCTGCCTCGCCTGGTTCCTCTCCGTTTGCATACACTTTGTTATTGTTTTACTTGACCACCACACCAACTCTTGCGGTTTGCCGGCTTTGTTAACAAAGAAAAATCGTTTTTAAACAATACTTTGATTGTTATGCCATTGTTGAGTGCTGCAAGCAGATATCGAAAAAAGTAAAACTAACCACAACAGCAACAACTGCTGCTAGCTGGTTTGCAAAGTCATAGCAGACAGCAATCTGCTGCCAGCCCAACGCATCAGCGCGGAGATCTTCAAATTGATTACAAATATTAGTTGTGTGCACACACACGCATACACATATACAGTGTTGCATTTCGTTTTTGCAACGCCGATATTATTGCTATGTTGTTGGCTTCCTTTTAACCATTACAATTGAAAAATTGAAAAGCCATTGGCGATGAAATGAAAAATATTGGCGTGATTACAGTTAAATTAACAATTGCTTTTATAGGGTTTGCCAAAACACACACACAGTCACATATATGAATCAGCATCTATGCACATGTTGTTCCTATGCATATGGCTCTCGTGTCAGTGCCATGGTAATAGTTATTTGTTGCGAGCGAAAACGTTGTTGCGATAAAAGATAAACGCTGCGATTGCTATTTCTGGATACATGCAACCATTTATATAAATGTATGTATATACTACTTATATATTACTACTTTTCAATTTAGTTAGCTACGTGAAAATTGCTTTGGCATCTCTCTCGGCCATCTTTTGGCGCCCTGTTCCACTCACATTACCGCAAGCGCTTTTAAAGAAACGTGCCACAAACTGGGAGGTACTTACTTTTTCATTGTTTTCAGCGGGAAATCGATACCATTTTTCACTTTTTTGCTTATATTATAGCATTCGCTATTTACCTATCGTGCAACTGGCATTTTTACATTACTTTCGGAGATGTAAATATATCTGTTAACCAACCTTCGCCCCAAGATTCGAGCCATCCGTAAAGAAGGCTCTTTGCCCCCCACAACTACCTCTTCGGAGTCGCTTGAGTTCGGCTTAGCGACTCCATGATCTAAGTAATCCGGTATGAAGTCAAAGTGGGTGAGGATGTCCGCATGTTTAGGTACGTGTTCTTTTAAGAATCCAGATTCTTTCAGTCGATAGCCACTTTCCCAGCCATGCACATTCCGGTGATGTCTACGGATACTTTGTTCAAAACGGCGTTAAGTGTCATGGTTAAAGTCGACCGTACTGTACCCTACATGCTAATGAGCGTCGCCCTTTGAAGGTTCTCGAGTTTCCTTGCAATGTGGTCTTTCCTAGAGCTCTTCACCACATAAAGACTTCACAAATATTAATGGGCTTGACTACAGTGGCATAGAGTCAAAGAAGCGCTTTCGGCGAGAGACCCCACCTTTTGCCAATGGCTCTTCTACAGCAGTAAAAGGCAATTGATGCCTTTTTTGCTCCTTCTTCGATATTCTTCAATTGTTTCCTTACATACTAGTCCATCACTATCCAAAGCTTTTAATGAGAAGGAGGAGAGACTGATGGGCTTAAAGAATTTTAGATTAAATATATCATTATTTGATTTTTTTATGCAGTCTTGCATCTAGCTTTCAAAAATTTTAAAGTAGATGGTAAATCTGCTCCACTCCATTGGAAAGACCAGGTAGAGAAGGATCTGGCATCGATTGGAATCTCGAATTGGCACCACCTTGCGAAAAGATGAAACGACTGGTGAGCTGTTGCTAACTCGGCTATAACCGCGTAAGTGGTTTCTACGCTATTAAAAAAGAAGAAGAATATAGTAAAACATAAAAACCAGTAGCCAGTTTTGTGTTTCACATATTTGCAAATACAATCAAGCCCTACATCCATACAGTATTCGTTTTAATTCCTTTTCCTTCGACACTAATAAACTTTTTACTACACTCTTACGAGTATATAACACAAGTAAGTATCTACGAACTTACCACAAATGTTCATGTAATAAATACGTCGAACGCATTTCTTCGTTTCGCTGTTCGTTTATGCGCTGACATTGTCATTTGGTGGGCCAATAAATATGCGTTGCTTGTCGGCGGCAACAGTGTCCTGGTCGCACACACGTGGCAGACTACTGAACATGAAAGCAAACTCAATGCGTTGAAGTTGCAACGAATGTGGCGCATTAAATTACACATTGTGCGCCAACGAGTCGAATGGTTTTGCCAGCGCAGAAATTATGGTAGCGTGCCTCGCATTGCAACCAGACGCAGTTATCGCCACGTACACAAATATCGGGTGATTTTTTAAGAGCTTGATAACTTTTTTAAAAAAAAAAACGCATAAAATTTGCAAAATCTCATCGGTTCTTTATTTGAAACGTTAGATTGGTTCATGACATTTACTTTTTGAAGATAATTTCATTTAAATGTTGACCGCGGCTGCGTCTTAGGTGGTCCATTCGGAAAGTCCAATTTTGGGCAACTTTTTCGAGCATTTCGGCCGGAATAGCCCGAATTTCTTCGGAAATGTTGTCTTCCAAAGCTGGAATAGTTGCTGGCTTATTTCTGTAGACTTTAGACTTGACGTAGCCCCACAAAAAATAGTCTAAAGGCGTTAAATCGCATGATCTTGGTGGCCAACTTACGGGTCCATTTCTTGAGATGAATTGTTCTCCGAAGTTTTCCCTCAAAATGGCCATAGAATCGCGAGCTGTGTGGCATGTAGCGCCATCTTGTTGAAACCACATGTCAACCAAGTTCAGTTCTTCCATTTTTGGCAACAAAAAGTTTGTTAGCATCGAACGATAGCGATCGCCATTCACCGTAACGTTGCGTCCAACGGCATCTTTGAAAAAATACGGTCCAATGATTCCACCAGCGTATAAACCACACCAAACAGTGCATTTTTCGGGATGCATGGGCAGTTCTTGAACGGCTTCTGGTTGCTCTTCACCCCAAATGCGGCAATTTTGCTTATTTACGTAGCCATTCAACCAGAAATGAGCCTCATCGCTGAACAAAATTTGTCGATAAAACACATTTCGAACCAAACACTGATTTTGGTAATAAAATTCAATGATTTGCAAGCGTTGCTCGTTAGTAAGTCTATTCATGATGAAATGTCAAAGCATACTGAGCATCTTTCTCTTTGACACCATGTCTGATATCCCACGTGATCTGTCAAATACTAATGCATGAAAATCCTAACCTCAAAAAAATCACCCGATATATAGCAAGAAATAGCGAAATGCATAAATAAGGCATTCCAAAGCGCCAAGGGTATGACAAGAACTTATAAAATACAAAATCGTCCGCTGTTGCAAATAATTGTAATGAGAATGTTACCAAGTTGCAAGTTGTCAGGGTGTTCTAAGTTGTGAATATTTGGTAGCTAGTTGCGTGGTGGAGATATTGGAGATATTGGATTTTTCTTGTGCACTTTCTAGTTTCGTTCGTACTGAAAGCATTTAATGTAAGTACAATTAAATTTGATAGGTAGTGCTCTGTGCATAGCTGAGGTAAGAGTCGATATTATTGTTGCTTGTGAGCTTTGATTAGAGTTTTTGAGCTTTCGTGGGAGCTTATTAAGCTTTCATTGCGGCCATTAAGCTTTCACTATAATTTATTGTGGTAGTAGAATATAAAAATAAAAAACTTTATTATATAAAATATTGAAGTTTCGTTCTCTTTGAATGCTAGACAAAATTCAAAACTCCTTCAACTTTTCACTTACAGCTAAAGCTCAAAATCTTGCAAGAACATTTCACTTGCAGCCATCACAAAAGCTGTCCCTACTGACCGTCTTTCACGTCATACACCCTATCATAATTCCTCTAACGCCATGTTTAGCGACCAGTTACCACTAATTCCCGCCGGCAGCAGAATCTTTTTGTTCACTCTCATTAGAAAACTAATGTTCCGGATTACCACCACGCTACATAGTAGACTTTCGCGACAGTCGCCACTTTCGTCCTCCAACTGCTGGTCCTTTTGTATTGCTTCATACCACACAGCCCAGAATGTGCTCAGCGAAGTCGAGAGAATGACTACACACTCGTAATATAAAAAAAAACAAAACAGAAAAATTTATTGTTGTCGGTTTTTATTAAAAATGAAAACTGCGGTAGTGTCAGTTAATGACTATCGCGCTGACAGGGCTCTGACTGTTACGACCGCCATCGGTGAGGTGACGGCACTTTTTATTTTTCGCTAACATCATTGTCATTAAACACTTTCGCACACGTTGTACATGCCATGTCGAGTTACGCTGTGCTGCGCCATGCTATGCTGTGAATCAGTGCTGGACTGCCAACATTCCCTTAGTTTAGCAGCCAAGTTATTGTCCACACCGTCCATTGGCGCTGCCTTTTTAAAATTGTCGGCCTTAATTGCTCGCCATCTCTTGGTGATGCATGTTGCACCAGCGACGTGGTAATGAAAATTATATTGAAGTTGAAGCAAAAGTTGCATAATATCAGAACTGCATGAACAGCGTTAGTGTTCTCTTGAATGCAATTGCAATTTTTTTTTTTTTTTTTTTTTTTTTTTTTTTTTTTTTTTTTTTTTTTTTTWTTTTTTTTTTTTTTTTTTTTTTTTTTTTTTTTTTTTTTTTTGACCAGGCAAAATGTATTGGCTGCAGTGTATATGTATTATTGTCAGTTATAATCATTATTTGGTTAAAGAATTCTAATCTCAGTTTGTTAAGCATTTCGCACATTCAGTTATCAAATATTTTTTCTTTTCTTCGACTTTCGGACTTTTTTGTTTTTTTTCCGACAGAGTCTCCATCTCCCTTGACTTCAGAAAAGTTTTTAAAAACTCACTTTTCTTCTCCAAACCTCACTAAGTCTATAAGATTCTTTATAGACTGCATTAGATTATAGTTTTTGAATTTACTCGCAGCCGTTCATTAATTAATTTTTAGATCCACTGAAAGCATTTTGCGTTAGTTCAATTAAACTTCATAGGCGTTGTTATTGTTGCTTTGAGCTTCCATTATAGTTTTTTGAATTTTCGTGAGGGCTTGTTGAACTTTCAATGTAGCAAGTTAGCTTAAATCATAATATTTTGAGCGTCGCTTTTGGCATAAAGAACGTTTTTGCAGCTTACTTAGCCTTTTCTATACTTTATTGAGCTCTTCTTGTACATATATATATATATACGTAGCATAAAGACCTTTTTGTTGTTGTTGCTCTGATTGAGCTTTTACCATAATTTATTGGGCGTTCTTTGTAGCATAAAGAGCTTTTTTGTCGCTCAATAGGCTTTCACCATATTTCAAAGAGCTTTCATTGTAGCATAAAGAGCTTTTTGTAGCTCATTGAGCTTTTGCTATAATTTATTGAGCTTTTATCAAAAAATATCAGTTTCTTTACTTTTCTGATAGTTTTATAAGAGTTAGGTACCTCTAACGAACTTTTAATATTTTTAAAGTCGCATTTGCAAATATATATAATACCGTAGTAGTCGTTTTTTGTGTCATTTTTAAACGATTCACCATAAATATGATACAAATCATTCATATAAAGCGATTTATAACATTTATTAAGGAAAATGGACACATAGCTACATACAAATATCAGCAACTACTCAATGCTCTCTTTTCAATCTTCTCGCATTCCTGGAAGGCAGTAATTTTTCGTATTACTAGCTTTGTTGCAAGCATCAACAATCACTTTCCTATTTATTATAACTAAATAGCATTCGCAACACTCGCTGCCATGGCGGCACCGCCCTTCGGCCGATTGGCGAGTTTTCATTAAGATTGTTAATTTAAGATCTGTGGCGTAATTTACTTTGCCACGTAGGAGAATGCTGCTGTAACGTGCTGCATACAGTTCTAGTATAAACATAATCGAGCTTTATGTAAGTGTATTTGGGCGTGTGTATGTATAAATGCACTGCCTTTTACTTTTAAAACGAGGAGACAGCAGCTCTGGCGATAAAATAGTTATGTCGCATTTAATAGACACCCTTGCTACTCGTAGACGTTGCAAACAACGGATGTTGTATTTGCTACACTTGTGCGAACACTTTTCGCTGTGTGCTGCAACGCTTCGGCGTGTGAAATGTGCGTTCAAGTGGAAATTTATGTTTTTGTATATATGTATGTAAATATGTATGTATATATATGTGTATATGTATTCAGCTGGCGTTCTATATATGTAGAATACATACCACGAATAGATGTGCACCTTTGTGGTGAATAATGACATGCATGCATTCCAATATGCCGGCATTCATATTTCCTGCAACATGCCACAAATAATCAACCGGACAAAGCAATGAAGGTGCATATTAAGAACTTACAATTATCATGTCTGTATGTGTGCTTGCCACAGACATAAATATACGCTCTGCGCTGGCGACTGCGGCAGGAACGCGGCAATTGTGCATGCAGCAAGGCAGCGAGACAGCTAAATTTCCATCAACGGAAACACAACTCGTCGCGTAATTGTATTAAATGAATTGTGCAACACAAGCGTGGCAAGTGCAACATGAAATCATGAGGAAACGTGGCAGCAAAAAGTCTTCGCCTAACAGAAATGGCAAAAACAAAGCATGCAACCAACAAACAGCAGCCATGCAACATAATAATCTTTGTGCCTCCGACGCGCTTACACACGGGCACATATAAAAGTCTAACAACCACTTTTTGATTATGGCAGTCCATTCCTCGAGACCGCTGCGGCTACTAACGTGCCGATCCAACTGTCCGATATTATAATATCGGGACCGCCCTTGCACTGTACACCAACCGCCATTTAAACGCCACCATTGCGGCTGCCCACTCTCGTCCGTCCGCTGCACGTTGCATTTTGCTCACTGTCTTTTTCTTCCGGTAATTACAGCTGCTACGCCTTGTTGCAGCTTCGGTGTGTGTCTCACCGCAGCGACTGCCACCGTCGCCGTTTTTACCACAAAGGCGCACTTTACACAAACCGAAGAACAGAAAAAAAAGTCGAATTCGGTTGCAGGCAGCCAAAGTGTGGCAGAAAAACTCAAGAACTAACTGACCGTTCCAAAGCAATAACAATTGTATGAGAGCTAAAAGCGCAGCAGCCGCAACATTAAGCGTGCAACATATTTTACATGCCACAAGATGTGCTTGCAACTGCGAAGCTACTTGCATGTGTTCACTCACTACCCTCCCTCCAACGATCCAGCGTCATTATATTTCATTTGCTCTTTAGTATTCAGTGCTACAATTTCTTATTTTATGCATTTTTGGACACATATTACAATTGTCTTTGTTGTTGTTTTTCTTTTTTCATACGCCACTTTTCAGCGGCACAAAAGTCGAGCACCTCTTCCTGCCACAGCGTCAGCACTCGTCGTCGGTGTTTGATTGCTCTTTTGCATCTCTCGCTTTTCCTACTTGTTTGCCGTGGTATCTGCTGTTGTTGTTGTTGTTATATTAGCTTCCTCTCTGCTTTCAGGCGCTACTTTAGACACTCTGCTGCTCCTACGAATCGAATGTTTTTGTGTTCTTGCTTGCTTCGTACATAAATATGTGTGTGTATTGCCATTGATTTCTCATTTGTTTTATTTTACAGTTGTTGTTTTATGCTACATTCCTTTTTATCCCTTTTACTACTTCCTACAACTTGTGATTTTAGCCTTAGCATAAGTGTCTGATGTAATGATTCTAATTGTGTGGCACGAATGGGAAGTTGCTTTGGAACGGGAAGCAGAAAGAAAGCAGGAATTCGTTACATAGTTGATAAATGAAATAAAGCGCATTATTATCAGGTAATGGGAAATTAAAACAGCAGGCATTAGCATGTACGGAGGGTACGAAACACACGTTAGGGATGTGGAATTTCAAATTATTTAGATTTCGGCTTGAAGACTAAAAAAGTTATGATACCCTGCACATTTGCATTTCTTATAGAATAAAATGGTAGAAAAATCCTTATTTTGATTTTGATCAATAATTTTATGTAATTAACAGCCTTTTAAAGATGTATGCAAAATGTCAGAAAATATATAAAAGAGCATTTTAAAGAGAATATTATAAAATAATATTATTAAACATAGTTTTTTTATATTTTTAAGAGCGAAAGTATTCCCAGGATTTATTCAAGTAATTAAATGTACATTTGCTGAAATAAAGGTATGAGTTCACACATGATTACATTTATTGATAACCAAATTAGACAACTGAGTTTTCAAATGAACACATTCTAGGAGAAAACTGCTTTAAGCTCACTATCATAGCCTATAAATAAAGAAACTGGATCTTGAAAAGTCAAGTAGTTTTAAAAAACCTCTTTCTATACATAACACTTCTTTACTTGGCTTAACAGCTACTAGCAACTCACAAACGAGTTAATAAATTGTTTTAGTCTTAAACATCTTAAACACTATTTGTAAGCACACAACTTGTTAACAGTTTCATGCTTAAAGTGCTAAACTGTAATCAAGAAAACTCAACATGAGACAAAAATTTGTGCGGACTTTAATAACTTCCGCATTTATTCACAGCATGGCACACAGCTTGCTAAGCTGGCAAACCACTCGACAGTTCGTGCGCCCGAATTAATTACTCAATGCTCCCGATGCTTTTGCCCATTTCTTTGAACATTAAATATTCGTACGTACATAAAAGCAAGTATGCCGCTTTGAGTGCAACGTGATTACTTTTATTACTGATTAGCAAGTACTAAGTCCGCTCGACCTTCCTAAGCGACATCACTTTGCTCTATGGGCTGTTGATAAGTTCCGAAATGATCTGAGCAAATTTTTGTTCAACATGTAAAAAAGCATAGTTGCTGAACTTTTAAAGAGGAGCAACTTGAAGAGATGTAAGAGCTGTCATTTCATCCAGGAAAAATAACGATTCGGTTGGTGGAAGTATCGGTACATATTTCTTCAAAAATTATTCCAGTGGGAACGTAACCATCAATTCGACTTCATAATCGATTATTTAATACCTGAAGTTGAAGGTCATGACCTCAGTGACATGTGATATCAACAAGACCACTTCTCACACATCGCATCAATCAATGGATTTATTGAGAGAAAGCTTCGGTGAGCAGATAATATCAGGTTTTAGGCCGGCCACCAAGATTGTGTGATATTGCACCGTTAGACTATTTCCTCTGGGAATATGTAAAGTTTAAAGTCTATGCGGATTATCCCGCTTCAATTTAGGCCTTGGAGCGAAACACCACACGTGTCATTCGCCAGTTACCAATCGAAATGCTCAAGCAAGTAATCGAAAATTGTACCCAAGGGATAGACCAACTTAGACGAAGCTATGGCCAGAGAGGTGTATTAATTCTAGAGACTTCAAAAATAATATTAGAATAATTTGAACTTAAATATTCGCACATTGCTAGTAAAGTAGTAACTAAACTTGTTTCAGTAAATATTTTAAATAATAATAAATCTATTTTTATTGTTAGAAAACACACCACGACAAACGTACAATTTAGAGTTATAATTTTTTATAGCATTTTTGTTTTTTGTATTTTTTTCAAAAATATATTTTCTTTACTTTTTTATTTTTTCACAACTTTTTTAGATTTTTTCACCTCAAGTGTTGCCCTTTTAGCTCTACAAGTATATTTCAAATTTTTGATTTTTTATGCCGCATTCTCGATCCTCATTTGTACCAATCAAAAACGTTTGCTCCCGACAAACAACGTTTTGGCACCAAAAATCTGATTCCAAACAGAAAACTTAATGAAGTTTATTTGTCAAATAATCCACTGTATTATATAGCTGTCACACAAACTAAACGATTGAAATCAATTGCCCTTACGGAAGACTTTTTTATTTGAGACGACTTTTTATTAAAACGAAATTTGGCATAGATTAGTGGCCAAGTTTCAACAATCCTGGCACAAATTGTTCAAATAGGTCTACTATAGCATATAGCTGTCTTTAAAACATTCCGATAATAATCAAAATACATACACTAATATATACTTAAACTTCTTATGGATTTAAAAAATTACCCTGTGAAGGGTATTACTTTGTTAGTGCAGCCGAAGTTCACGTTTTCCTTTGTTTTCAATGCCTTTCTGTTTTATATCAGCGCTTGCTGTTCATTCTTTAACCGCTACTGCACCGTTTCTTTATGTATTTACAGTTATTGGGCAACAAACGACGCCGGCGGAGTTGCCAATTTACGGTGATCCCTACACGGAAATTGCACTGGATCTAGTCTTCCCAAAGGGGAATCCGACATTCCTGCTGGACGGCAAAAAATTGCAGCTGTTGCAGCCGCTTGATCGCGATGAGGAGAATCTGAGTCACATTGTCTTTCAGGTGAGTGCGCGAAATCAACCGAAAGCTAGAACACCGGGCTGAAAATACAGTGAAGCAGCGCGTTTTCATCCGAGGTTTTTCAAATGTGTATATATATGTGTGTGTGTGTGTGAATGCATGCAATGCAGGGCGCTGAAGGCGACTGGCTTGCGGTGAAATATATGTGAACAACTAAGTGGGATGTGCAAAACGCTAACAAGAACAACGAACAGAAATACACATGTACAAACGTATGTGTGTGGAGACGAAAACAGCCCGCTTGCCGCTGTGCGCTTTTTTATTTGGTGAAATGCAAATTTTTTATGGCGAAATTTTGCAGTTGCACGCCACAAAATGCGCCGGCCGGCCAAAAACAGCATGTAGAGTGCTTGGCTAATAACCTGAAATGGTTGCTTTACTTGTGCCATTTGGCGTGCAGCGCAACAATTTCTTAAGCAGATCTTCTGCTTATGCAAACCACCAACTGAGTGCTTCGCTGTTTTTGAGTGTGTGTATTATTATTTCTGTCTGTTTGTTTATTTAAAACTATTGAGCGATTTTATTGGCATTTACTTATTTTTGGTATTTTTGGTTTGTTAATTTTATTTTAATTTTTTTTTTTCTCATTTCGCTGCACCACAGGTTTCCTGTTCGATTCGCAACGCAACCAACAAGCGACGCAGCATACCGATTATTGTGCGCGTATCTGATGTCAACGACAATGCGCCGCGCTTCATGAACACACCCTATGAGGTCACCGTGCCGGAGGTAAGCAATGAACAAACTTTATGCAATTACAAAAACAAGCAACACCTAGCTTCCATCAGCATATATCTGAGTATATGCGCAAACTTTCCTAAATCTACAAAAAAAAACATATTTTTTGTTTGTGTTTTACTTTATTTGCAACCTTAAGCAGTCGTTAGCTAGTGTCTTCGCCGCAATCTTGATAAGCTGCTTAGCGGGAAGCGACCTGCGTCGGCGCACCGGCTCAACATATCGCTGCATTATCGCGAAGCGCAATTTCATTTCTTTATTTTTTACTTCACAATATGTAGAAAGATGAAACAGCAACAGCAACAAAAAACGATCTCGCTAGAATTAAACCACAAGCGCCGTGGCAAGAAAAACAATTAAATGCGTTTAATTCTAAAGCACTGTGTCTTTAGCGTGGACGTTTGGTTGCCTGTCGCACCTCCTTCTCTTTTCTAGTCAGTTCGCGCCGCGGACACTAGCCAAGTTCACCAACCTGGTGGGTGGTTTTCATTGATCGCGACTGGTTTTTGGCGCCCACACACACTTTTGTTTCTACTAAACTGCAATGCCAACAAAAATTGCTCACAAATGCTCGCAAACATTTATGTGTGCTGCTACAGTTAGTGCTGTTGTTGTAACTAAAACGATTTCAAACAGCTCTCCGGTTATTTCTACTAATATTGACTTTAACTGTTCGGCATACGTGTTTGTGTGCAATGTTGCTTACTAAAAATTAGTATGAGAAATGGCAATTGCTCAGAAAAATCAAGTTATAATAACATATTACAATGTATTATGGCTTTGGTTTTACATAAAGTAAGTGGTAGTAAAAGTAAAGAAGTAAAAGTTCTATCAAGTATTTTATAATTATTTATTACGATTTATTACAATTTTTGAAATGTTTATTCAAATGCTATTAGACCTGAAATCTTAAATTTCTAACCAAAAAAAAAACCATTACTAGTTTTCTGACATCAACACTGAATAAAGTAAAACAAAATTATTCTGCACTGTTCCTTAGAAATAAGGAAATATGCATAGAATTGATTTAATTATATACCGCGCCCAAAAGTAGGCTACAAGTATTTATTATTCCTCTTTTTTATTTTTTTATTTTATTTTATTTTTTTTTTTTTTTTTTGCTTTTTCACTCGCACTATAAATTTTCTCATAACTCTGCGTAATGTTTTGAGAACTCATCTAATTTTAGACAATTTTTTCCTAGTTTTTATAGAAATAAAAGCGTTAAAGATAATGTTCTTCTATAGACATAACCAATCAGCGACCATCCATATACTTGATTATGTTAACGTCGAAGTGGAGACTTAAGATCGGAAAATCTGCCTGAATAGAAGGTTTTCTAAATTTTTGTACGACCCTAATGGATAAATGCTCTTCAAACAAAGGAAACTGTATTAAAAAATAAACTATAATTTTCATTAGTTCACGTAATATTTATTTATTTCTTTATTTATTTAACAATAAAATTTATGTGCGCGAGATACTATAATATTTACAAACTCTCATATGCATTTAATTAAAAAAAAAAAGTCACTACTTTTACCTGCGGCCACGCGGAACTTATCACTATATTTTCTTAAACTTTTTTTGTGTACACTCTCAGCTACAGCTGCTATATTTCCTTCACCGTACATGGTCAGTTCGGTCAAATATTATCCTATAATGAATACTGGGTCTCAGGATGGGTGATGCTGTTGCGAATAGTACGCTCAGTAAGTCCATTTTGTTGACCATAAGTTGAGCAAAGCGCGCGAAAAACATACTACAGAGAACGTGAATTTTCGTTGAGCGATTTATAAACGTCTTTCAAGTGTAAGTCTCTCCATGATGAAATGACAAACAATACTGAACAAATATAAAATGACAACTTGACACCACTCACGTGTGATCTATCAAAAAAGACTATTAAAAAAAGTACGACAATTTTTTATATCTTATTTCTATTATACGATATCTAATATATTATGCAATATCTAATTTTTGGAAAAACTAATTCTTCTAAAGTTCAATTTTCACATTTTTTACGAGATTTTTAAGTATTCCTTTCAATCATTAATCATATGCGTAAAAATTACAAACTTACAAATATACACCGAAACATAATTAAACTGGTTACTCTAACCCCTAAATTTATAATATAATTCCTCACAGCTATTCAAAGTACTGCACTCATAATGCGTTTGTAACTACAGCTGCTTTGGTGTGTGTCAAAACCCCATAAGGGATTACTGGTTAGAAGCTCGTAAACACCGCGGTATTTTAAGCAACTTTTTAATCTGACCTAGCGGGGTATAGACATGTCTTGTACTTCCTTCGTATCAAGCTAGATGAAAAAGTTAAAATTGTAACTTAAAATCAGAACTTTATTTTTTTACGAAGCTGGCGTCTTTACCCAGATCCTAAACCGTTAAATGAGAGTTATAAGTCAAATGGCTGAGAAAACCTGACGATAATGGTAATGATGATAACAAAAATGACAATGATGACGACGATGACGAATATATTGCTTATAACAATTATCATGAGAATGGTAAAATTGACTTTTTATAAAAATTTGCAACTGAATCAGAATTAAGTATAAAATATTAAGTCTATGTTGAATCTCTCTTTCTCAACTCTTTCGACACTATTAAGGACCATCCCTAGTGTATTTTCTTTCTCAGCACATATTTAAAAATATTCAAAACTAGTCTAAAATAGTATGCAATTATAGAACAATTTATTTTAAAAATAATAATTGCTTAAAATTAAAAAGTGGCATATTAAGAGCTAAACGCTTCCAATTTGCTTTATTTTAAATAACCTAAAGTAATTAACTTAGAACAAATAAATAAAGTTAATTCTAGGCACTATAGAAGTAGACTCGATTTTACTCGTGCAATCACCCAGCCAAATGTCCATGAAGCTGCGATAGCACTACAAATAACGGGTGTCATCATCAAAGGCAATATTCAATACATACATACATACACATATATACATAAAGGCATATATTTAATACACACCTACTGACATTAGACATTACCTTATCTAAACGCAAATATATACTTATTTTGCTCTCTCTTGTTGGGCGGCATTTGCAACTTTAATGTTGCCAACTACTTTTCAACAACTCGCTAGTTGCTTGCCTTATTTTAGCATAGTCCTCAGCAACTGTCAATTGCCACCAAAAGCAACAAGTAAATCACTTTAAAAACAAGCAATTGCTGAAACCCGGCAACGCAGCTAGAGCAATCAATTATATAAACAAGTTGTTCGCTCGACGGACAGCAATCAGAAAACCAAAACAAATCACGCTGCGGCACAAACGAAGTTCATACGCAAAAATGAATAAAAAAAAATCTCCTCAATTTTGTGCGTATTTTTGTTAATTAAAAACCGCCGGTCGAATGTTTCTCCGTTTGGTCGCTCAATCGCTTGGACAGTTGTCAATTTGGCGCACTTTAAAATTAATTTGAGTAGTTGCTACGGCGGTTAGTCGGCGCAAGTACTAAGTAACATGTTGCTTTTAATGAAACCAATGCGCAACATGTTGCTAGCGAAGCATGTCCCACAACATGCAAGTATACACGCACTATCGCTAATGGTGATTGAGTTTAATTTATTATTTAGAGATTTTTTTTTCAATAATTTTTGTTTTTCATTTTTATTTAATTTTTTGTCATATTCCTTTTCTTTTGTTGGCAGCCAATTTTCGATACTTAGAAATCGTAAACGTCTATACAAATGCATTCTTTGGTCGCGTGTTGCAAACTGATTTTCCACAAGTGCAAAAATACACATTCCATTCCTGTACAAATATTTGGCCTACACAAACATATAAGTATACTCACTCGCAGCGCGTATGTGTATTTGCTGCATAAAATTTGCAACACGCTGCACTGCTGTACATCAATTCGCAGCAGCACCTGTTGGCACCGTTTAAAAGAGCTGTACATCAAATGCGCTTACACCACTTTCCTTCTTCCTTACCGCTCTCCGCCTCTCCCCAGCCACTTTATGTTCTTAAGTTGCTCGTATGCTGTCAACACAAAGCCAGTTCAACGGGAATGACTTGACCGCAAATATATCATTCAGTGAGCGCATTTGACTTGCGCATGTTCGCCGCTTAGCAACCCCCGCGCTACATCCCCGTGTATACAACACTTTGAAGCATGCGGAAATTGATTATTACAAGTTGGGTGCCGCTTTAAAGATCTCTGCCGCTCTTCTTGCTTCCACTATGTTTTTCTCCTTTTCGTTCGATTTTGTTATTCTGTCTTGATATTGCCATCTTAATTGCGCCATTTGTACGGAATTGCCTTTCATAATCATATTAGAAAAATCAAATTAAGTTATTAGATGAGTAATGTCATGTACCGCTACTCGCCACGAATACACACGACAATCCAAGCAACACAGAACATACGTGTGGTGCTGCTTCCACAGACACCAAGTGTCAGTGTGAGTTATTTACTGAGTGCAGGCGCTTTAATTCCTAAATTGCGCGGCTGGTGTTTGAAGATTAAATATTTGCATAATAACGGTAGTCGTCAAATTCCTGTTCATGCTCTTGATGTCTACAGCGTTACGTGTCTTACAAAAAAGAAGCTTACCTAAGTGGCTGAGATTAATTTTTATGTTGCCACTAGATTTTCATGAGATAATTTTCGAAGCATCTCTTTAAATATGCATACATATATACATCACTTATGTTTTATCATGTAATTATTCAATACTAAGCAAAGAACAGTTATAAGTACTGTGTTACAATATTTTATGCTCAGTTTTAAAAAAAAATGAAGCACTTTAGATCTAGCGTATTAGTTACATTTAATATTGTGCGGGCTCAAAACGAACTGCCATGCAGCTTTCGATAAGCAGAAAGCTTGCCAAGATTTCATGATCCACACAGAAACAGAAAATAAGCATTAAATAGTATTTGCATTTAATCTTCGATTTACCAAAGCAACATTGAAAACAGTATCGAAAGTTTAGTCTCAAAAAAACCTGGAAGGACTTTAAGAAATATTCAGCCGTTAGTTTCCCAAACGTCGAAACAAGGTACAAAAATTTCATAAACTACGCTCAAACTGAGAACCCTTATATGGTATGGAAGTGTGAAATCCATCACAGAACTTATAATACGTCCATAGGCTATGTTCAAGCTAAAATTCTTTTTGTAGATTTTTGTAGAGTATTGTAGAGATTTAGAGAGAGAAAAAACATAGAAATTTAAAATTTAATGCGGAATGTTGATTATCATACGAAAGAACATTCTTGCATTTATTTCTTGAAGATTATCTCCTTCAAATGCATGCCGCGTGAAATTATCTGCTCACCGAAATATTCTCTCAGTAAATCCATTGATTAGTGCGAAGTGTGGGAAGTGCCACCATCTTGTAGAAACCAAATGTCGCCAAGATCGCGAACTTCAATTTTAGGCATCAAGGGGTCTATTTTTACTTAAAACATGCTCCAACTACCGAAATTAATATTTTATAATAAATGAATCTGAAGAAGCTCTAAGGAATTGTAGTGGTAGTTATTTTCTACATAATTTAAATTCAATACTAAATCGTTACTGACCAACAGATACGGTTGTAATGCTTTATCACTCGACAAAACCTTAGGTTATTTTAGCAACTTTTTATGGAATATATATAGAAATAAATTAACAAATAAAGTGCAATGAGATTTGCTGCAAGAAACAATATATTTAAATATTACAATTTGCAACAACAATTATTTCTAAAAATATCGAACCAGTTTCATAACTTCTCAAAGTACACATTTCTGAACGGCGCAATATTTTCAATCTCATCATTTATATATCTTCGATAACTCTAAAGTATTAAAACTATAATACCAAAAAGTAAACTGGTTGATCGGTGATAATTCAACCTTAACAATATGCCAAGATTCAAAAACACAGTTCTGCGAAAAAATGTTTTTATAATAGGGGTATTCAGACCGAGTTTGTTAATCTGGTAGTGCGTTAGTTGATACTTAGTTTAAACACATAACTGTGAACATACTTTTTGCTGTTCAACAGTAGTGGGTGTAAATTTTGTTTCAAAACAGCTGAATAAATTACATTACGTACTTACTTTTGAAAAATTTGTCGAAAACTAATTTGTAGTAGACAACAAATATATTTATTCGCAGTCAATGAAATTAACTTTTATAACAACGACACAAACAAATTTATAAGTCATATTTTAGTTAACTAATTTAACTCGCAATTGCCTTTTAATTAATAAATACCCCCATTAAATTGGAGAATGTTACTTTGGCTGAGACACAAGCAGTCATTTTGCTACAAATTGCAGGCAATATATTTAAGACCGCGATTTTCTGCTATAGTCAGACACCAAAAATATTTGCAGATATTTGTATATGATTGTGACATTAGCGGCAATGGTTGTCATAAAATAATGCTGCATATAAAAATTCAAAATTTATTGCAAAAGTAATGGCAACTCAGAAATCCGAAATTTTATAACAAAGACGTTGGTAGCATAATTTTAGGTATTTTAACTTGTTACGTATGGCCATTTTATGGCCAGTGGCTGCAATCTCAATCTATTTATATTCTTAGTTTTGATTATGCAGATTTCTTCATCGTCATAATGGTGTCAATTTGCTGTAAAAATAAAACTGTAGCTCTGATCTTTGAACAAGTAAATTCCTTATTTTTTTCTTTCATAATAGTATTGTTGCTGCCTAAGACACTTTCAATTTTAACCTTCAAAATCGCTGCTGTGGCTCTTATGAAGTTTTTTTTTTCTGTTTTTGAAAATCACTGCAGTTTACAATCTGTTGCATATGTTTTCAAACACATTATATGCTCGAGACACATACTCGCACTCGCTTTGATTTGTGCATGTCATGCAGCACACGTAAAGTGGCACACACTTAATTGTAAAGGCTCGTTTAAGTATATAGGAGATTGTATACATGCCATACATATACATATGTTCATAAAAAATATATATAATGTATTTATATGTACCAAAATACTGCTAAGTAAACAATCCTCACAGTTACTCAGTTCATGGTCTTCATATGGGCTCAGCCAGAGCAGACATATTAACCCAAACGCTCTAATAAATGGTTCAAAGTGGGCACAGCAAAGCAAAAAACCCGCTCAAAGTGTACTTACTTTCGTTTAGTACAACAAACACAATACTTAATTTTCATATTTTTTTCACTCTAAGTTCAGTTTGCGGCGAGTAACTGTATTTAGTGTTTCTAATTATGAGCGGCGGCGTGTGGCTTTTGCATACGGCTGCAGTTTATGTGCTCCGCTTATTTCTAAAAATATTAGTTTCCCATATTGTGCGTTGTTGTTTCAATTCTTGCCTTAGTTTTTCATGCTTTGTTATACATTTTAACTTGTTGTTAATTTATATGCAAAGCGGTACGTAAAAATACAAATTAGCAATCTTGTAAGCAGTAGTCATTTTAATTTTTTTATGTGTTGTCGGTAGACAGAGTGGCGGCACTTAGTATTAATTAAAAAATGAAACACCAGACAAGCCAAAAATAACCGACTGCGCAAGTGTGTACAACTTTTTCGTTTTTAATCAAAAAACCAAAGCAAATTAGTCTTGCTTATGTAGTTGAGCGGGCTTATAAGGTTTGCTTTTGTACTTTTACTCAGCTGCAATTTGCCAGCTTTTGTGCTTTATAAGCAAAAATCTTAACTGAAATTGCTTTTTTAATGCATTTTGAATGCATCTGCAGCTATTCGATTACCAATTGCTTTATGTCTATCACACAGTAAAAATTCTTAATGGACGCGGTAATGTGTGTGAGCTATTGTAAAACTGCAGTGTTTGTAAGAAGTTCGTGTCTTAAGTCTTTTGTCGTCAAACCATCAACAGTGTTTTTGCAAGCTTATTAAAGAATCATATGAAAAAATAAAGTTCAAATATTTTATAGAAAATTTTAAAATATTTGCAAAATAAGTGAAGCTTCTACTCATATTATTTTTTTTTCTAATTAAAATTGCAAAATCTTTGGCGTCTCAAATAAATTTCTTAGCTGACAAATAGCCGTGTTTTTGCATTATTTGACAAGCCCAGCATGTCTGAAACCAACAAGTGGCCATGCCATGCGTGTGGCATATGTGTCTTTTTTACAGACACGTGTCTCACCGCACTGCACACTCACACGCTGTAGCACAGAGATATCAATATATATTAATAATAATTTATTGATTAACATTTCTATGATTTTTTGAGAGAATTCGCTTTCAGCAGCACCAATTATGGAGGCTTGTCTAAATTAAAAATACCAGAATTTATCTTTAGTTTATTCCGTTTTGTCCGCATGCGTGTGAGTTTCAAGTATTTTAGTTTTAAGTAAATAATTAAAAAGAATATATATTTTTTTTTTTTTCCATATATAGTACATATATTGAAGTTTACAACCTGTTGTACAGCTGGGAATTTTCCTCTTTGGTAATGTAGCATGTATTATACATATATGTACATACTTATATTTTTTCTACACAGGCAAAGATTTTTGTTGAAAAACGCAATAATTTGTAATTGATACTTAAAATGCAAAAAACTGCATACAGCAAGAGCAAATGTATGTTGTAGCAAGCACATTGAACTGTAGCGTCTAAAACGCATTTGCATTTTAGATTTTTTTCAATATTTTTTTTTTTTAATATTTTTTAAAATTTGTTAAAAATATTTTTTTAAATATTTGTTTTTAATATTTTTCAATTTTTTTTTTTTTAATTTTTTCAAATTTATTAGTTTTTTACCATAGTATTTTTGTATTGATATTTAGGGGCGTATTTTCGCCTAAATCGTTATTGAAGGAAAAAGGAAACTATTTGTAAATGATACGATGGCAAGAACTATTAAGAAAGACTGGCCGCAGGTTTTACTAAAAAATACCAAAAACTATTCAGTGTGCAATTTCAGTAGAAGTCAGGTTATTTACCATATACATTTTCAAATGTTTAAGATTTTTTGTTAGATGTGATATAGATGACCAGATGCCATTTTTCATTTATTTAGGTTTTCATATTTAACATTTTAAACTGCCTTTTATATGTAGGTACATAATTTATATGAGATTTGGCAAAAAGTTATTTAGGAACCAACATTAAATGTAGCTAAAATGCATACGTAAATATATGTATCTACGTTTACATGCATAGTAACACAATGGCTCAAGCTGCATGCACAAAAGACTCCAGCGACAAACTTGCTTACAAAAAGGCATTGATTTCCGTAAATGTTTTGCATGAATTTACATAAATATGGGAAATATTTCCATTTATTTTGTATATCAGTTGCTGCCTTTATCATCATAGCAGCTTTGTGGCGGCACGTGCAGTCATCCGCGAAATGTGGCAATACACACATAATACTTTGAAAAAATGCAAATTAGTGGACACTTAAGAAAACAGAATGCCAGCAGCCAAATAAATGAAGACAGTGTGATTTAAGAACGGTAAAATAACATAATAGGGAAATTGTCAATTTGTAATGGCTGTCTTGGAAATTTAAAAAAAAAATAAAATATTGACATCGAACGAAAAAATTTAAAGTTTTCAATTTAGTCTTTTCTAAAGAGAAATATTTTACTCTGAGCGAAATATGTAAACTAATCTGTGTAAAGTTTTCTTTAAAAGTCCATCGATTTCTTTAAAATTCCTCTAGGTGTATCGATGTTGTCCAAATGATATGCAGATCGTTATTTTCCTTAGCTTTCTAATCAAATTTGGAATGTCAATGAAGTATGACAGTGTTCTTAGGATAAGCATCTCACCCATTTGGGTTAAGGATGGTATCTATCATACTTAGCACTTATGAAAAAATATACTACATACAAACATAATGTTCTCGAATTTCTGCAACATATCAAAAATATAATTGGGTGGATTATTCTACAAAATTAAATATCTTTATAATTACCAAACCACTATAAAATAATAAAATTAAGTATTGTTTTAGTATACCTTGAGATTTTTGTGACATTTTTAGGTAGCTTATTTCTTTTCTTCCTCAAATAATTCGTTTACTCATTTTTGAAGCTCTATTCTGGCTGCGTTCAGCACAGAAAAGTTGGCCAGCCTAAGAAGTTTAAATCGTACCTAAACCTAAAATGAAAACATATTTGTTAGTTTTTCTTCTATTCTATAAAACAGTTTTCACTTTAAAGATATCAGCGAAAATTAAAGTGAAATTTTCGTAGTTTGTCTATTTAGACATAATTCCAGAAGATCACTAAAACCACTAAATAAAAACTAATACTTACAAGGCATTAAAAGAAACGTTGTACATTTCAGCTTCAGTACATTTCAACTTCAAAAGCATAAACTTGGCACCTGAAGTCGTCTAACCGTTAATCTGCAATTCTAAGTACAACCAAAACCACAATCATATCCTATAGAATCGAAACTCTATCGAAAATTATTAGTTTAGTTTACTTTCCATAACAAATTCAACATTTTTTCTTGCAACTCTGCAACATTGCACAAAAATGCTCAATAGTAGGCACTCATCGACTAATGTGCCCACTTTAGGCCCAAAAGAGGCTCTAACAACCCACTGATAAATCTGCAAATAAACCAAAAGATAACGGATCCAGTAGATAACAGCGAGGAATGCCTACGCTGCTGCATCAAAGCAAACTCGTTCAGCTAATTGTGTGTTAAATAAATCACTAATAACCACAACGGAATAGAAACACCGCAGGCACATACACACACATTCAAAGAGCAAACAACCAAAAATGGGAACAAACACCAAACAAAAAAAACGTTAACTTCGGCTGCACCGAAGCCAATATATCCTTCACAGGTGCATTTCTTTTACTAACTATGTGCTCAGTTTGTATGGAAGCTGTATGCTATAGTAATCCGAACTGAACAATTTTTTCGGAGATTATATTATTACCTTAAGCAGTAATCCATGTCAAATTTCATGAAGATACCACGTCAAATGCGAGAGTTTCCCATACAAGAACTTAATGCCGATCGTTCAGTTTGTTCAGCAGCTATATGTTTTAGTGAGCCGATCTGAACAATTTCTTTCAATATTACATTATTTCTAGACTCCGATCGTTGAGTTTGTACAGCAGCTATATGCTATAGCAAGCCGATCTGCCAACTTTCGTGAAGATACCACGTCAAATGCGAGAGTTTCCCATACAAGAACTTGATGCCGATCGTTCAGGTTGTTCAGCAACTATATGTTATAGTGATCCGATATCAGCAGTACCGACAAATGAGCAGCTTCTTGAAGAGAAAATGACATTTGCAAAATTTCAAAACCATCTTAAAAACAGAGGGACTAGTTTTTATATATAAAGACAGGCGGACAAACGGACATGGCTAAATCGACTCAGCTCAACATACTGATCATTTATATACATATATACTTTACAGGGTGTCCGACGCTTCCTTCTGGCTGTTACAAACTTCGTGGCAAACGTAATATACCCTGTTCAGGGTATATTAATCAAGTATTCGCAGACACATACATTTCAGTATGCATTGTAGATGTGTATGTGTGTTGCGCCACAAGATTCCAATTAATAAATACATAAATAAACAACACGCACCAAATGCGGTCGGTTAACAATTCGTGTCTGTCTGGCGCTGTTGTTATTCTTGCCACTGACGTTGCTTTTGACACAGATGATGTTATTGCCACCAATGTTATTGTTGTAACTGGCTTTGTTGTTGCTACCACTGACCATGTTGTTGTGTCGCGCCACCAAGCCGACGGCGGACAGTACAACAGCAACAACGCCAAAACAGCACGCACATTGTCAACACACAATAACGACAACAACAACAAAGCGTGACAGTGGCAAAAACATCAAATCACAGTTTTGCGACAAAGCTGCTGGCAGTGCAAAGCGGATGCAGGTTCAAGTCTATGCGCATGCGCGTGTGTGCGTTAGTTGGGCAAGAGGCAAACCTAATTTTTTTTGGAAGTTCGTTGTTTTTTTCCAATATTTGTGTGCGGCTTTACGGTAGCGGCGTTTCTGGAAATTGCGCCACGATTCGTTGCCAATTAAAATCCTGTCGCTGCTAATACCAGAAGCGACTTACTTGCCTCTGTTGCCGTTGTTGTTTGCTGTGAGTTGATTTTTAATTTTTTTTTTTTATGGTTTATATTTATTTTCTTTATTTTTATAGTCTGCGGCAACTAGAAATGGGCTAAAGTAGGCAGTTTATGAGTCCATTGATTTGTGTGTGTGTGTGTGTTTGTATCTTCTTTCTCTGGGTGTATACTACATACATATATACGCTGAAACACTTGGCATTATTTCATATACAAATATTCCTAGAAGTCTGCGAAGCATCGTAAATATTGTAAGCCCTTTTCAAGGTTTAAAGTTGCTCAGCTTAGTTAGAAGGAATAGTGAAGACACAATTTTTTTCTTTCGCTTTAACTTTTTTCTACACGCTAAGCATTGTGGTCTTAGCAGCGAAGTAGTCTTTCATCTAAAATGCAGGCGAAGCCAAATAATGCTTACTGCAATAGTCCTTGCCTTAGGCATATTTGCCGCGCGTATTGACATTTGCCGGCATTCTTCCAAGCGGCTTTATGGCTCTGACTTGATTTGCTGTTTAATGTGCGTCAAGTGTTGTGGTCCAACAACAAAGCGAGCAGTGAAGAAAGGTGGAAAATACTTCGGCAATGGCTTCATCAACTATTATGTGTGTAGTGAAATACGAGGGTGCTTTGATAAGTCCGTGTCTCTAGAGACTTTTTGTTCTCCCTTCAAATACAACTGTCATATTTTAGTCAATGTTCACATAGTAGAGTAGTAGTCTTTTGTGAGACGCAAGGTAAAATAGTATTGTAAATATTAATGAATCTGTTTTTTTACTATTTACTCGTTGGTTTGTGTCTTTACTGTGATCTTCAGTAAATGATCACAACACTCGAAAATATTTCTGAATAAAAATATTTTACTCTTTAGCGTTACTAACGCAGGAAAAAATTTCGTTTTTATTTTTAAGCCGAGACACACACCCAAAATCTTTCAATGAAAACAAGCAAGACTTGAATCTAATCACTATGAGTGCCAAATTATAACTTAACGTTTTTATAACTTAAAGGATTATATTCACTTCCAAGCCAGGAAACGCGTTTTTGAAATTTTTTTTGAAGCATGTTGTTTAATGAAAAAGTGTGCATTTAACGACCATAATATTATATAATGCTTAAAAAAAAGTTTAGATTCACCTGAGCTCATGGCCGATCCACAGGATAACTTTTGGCTACAAAGGTGTTTTTTGTGTAAACATTTACAATTCAGATTGAATAAAAAAAAGAAATTAATATCAAAAATCATTACCTGTTATATATGCAGATATATTTTTTTTAATTTCAAACCGGTTCATTTACCCTTTTCGGAATTATTTTAAGTTAAAAAATTCGTACAAACACGGATGAGCTAGAGATATTCGTAAAATATTTTCATATATGTTACACGTTATACGATTTGCCATGCCCTCCACTAAAATATCAAAAAAAGACACTGATTTATCAGATTGATCCTACATCAGCCACAAAAACTTTAAATGTGTTCCTATGTATGTACACATGCAGTCAGCTTCCGCAAACGCCATACATTCGTTGACTTCATTGTCAGCATCTCAAAAACTGCGTCGTACTAATTTTAGCATAACTTATGCGCTTGAAGTTCTAAAGTCCAAACATGTGCCAGCACTTTGGCACTTCTCGCAGCAAAAGCTCAATATTTATACTCCCCACTTAAGTATTTACGACCCTTCCCGCCGCACTTCTCCAGTGAGTTCTGTTCAATCTCCACTCGCTTGTGCGCTCTTATAGCTGACTCTTGGCTGCACTGCTCTCGTTTACAAATATGGCCAGCCACGCACATTTCACTTGCCATTCAAGCCGAGTTAATTTATGTTAATTGCTGCAATGGCAACATGTAATTTTCCTACAACTGCTCCACCTGCAATGCATAGTAATGTCTTAAGCTTGCGCTCCACTGCGCCATAAGCCTTCAGCTACAATGCCTTAATATTGCAATTGTTGTAATTGTTCTTGGTGAATGTGACCATGGTGCCGCTGGTGCATGTGTACAACAGTCGCTTTACCATTTTTAGACATTTTCCTGTCAGCATCTCGTTTATTACATTCACCGCGATTTTCTTAAGTGAAATCGTTTTTATTTGCCCAGCATTTTTCCCTTGCAGCCACACACCAACAAAGCCACATATACATACATGCTTGTTTTTATGGCATTATTTCTTACATTTTTAACTCCGTTTAAATACATTTGTTAGTTCCTTTCATTAACTTTGTTAATATTGTTGTTGTTTTATTGCAGAGCACTCCGGTTGGCACGACGATCTTCCGTCATATTCAGGCGCTGGACAAGGATGCTGGTGTTAATGGGCTCGTCGAGTATTTTATTGTTGAGGGCAACACAAACACAACGGAAGATGAGACAATGACAATTGCCGATGGTTATGGGACATTTGCAATTTCCTTTCCCCATCAAGGGCAGGTGAGTGTCAGAAAATTATACAAATCGAATGTACAAATCGATACAAGTATATGCTTTTCTTGTTGCAAGCGTTTATTTCTTGTGTATGTACGTTACCTGTAGAAATGGTCTGAATTTATAATTTAAAATGAATACTTAGAAGTTTTATGCACATGTAATAACATATGCCAATTATGTACTGGAAACTCCTTTTAGAATCCTAGAAAACTTATTATGAAACATTTGTTTTCAGCGATCATTCTTTCAGGATTTTGGAGTAAGTAATAATCACTTGGGGCCAGTTTCGGAGAAAATAAAAGCGTTTCCAAGGAGAATTCGATCTAAGTTTCAAATTATCTGGCACTTCATGCCTAATTATTACATGGTGATATTACAAAATTTCGAAATTAGTTCTATGATTAAATCAAGTACAGAAAAGTGAATGTCCACAATAGCAGGGCAGGCATACTAGTCTTGAACTCATTAACAGTGCTTTCAGGGTTGTTCAAGGAGTGATTAACATCGTTATTAATAGCATCGAGTATCTTATTGTCAAAAACAATATTTTTATAAAGAAAGTTAACCTATTCGGCTACCACAAAAAGTATGGATATTAATCTACAAAATTTAAATCAGTAAACGATCGTGTAATTAATCCAAAATGATCGCAAAAATTATGTATACATAATAGGGTGAACTTCGATTTTAATTATTTTTTGACCCAACTTAATGTATAGAAAAAATTTTTTAAATATCAAACATTCTATTAAGACTTTTGAATAACCGCTTTTAAGAAAAAGGAAAGTTCCAAGTTTTGTCATTAGTAATGTTTTATATTAACATATGTTCTACTGTGGGCAAAAAATAGTAAGATTTTTTAATTTAAATTTTTTGCGTGCGAAATCAAATTTCTGCTGCCAAAACGTTCAGAATGTTGGAAATGACCTTCGATGATAATTATTTTATGCGAGCAAGTGGGGTCAGGAAAGCGTTGACGGCGAATCACGTCTAGGACGGCCAACAACATCAGCTGATGATCAACACGTCAATAAAAAAAAAGGAATTGGTGATTGAGAATCGACGATTAACAGTCAGAGATCTTTCTAGCACCGTAGGAATATGGGAAGAGGCAGTGAAAGCCATTTTGAAAGGTCATTTGGGCGTAAAAAAAGTGAAAGCACGATTGGTTCCAAAATCACTTAATTTTTCCGAAAATCAACGTCGCGTTAAAGTCTGTGAAACAATGCTTTCCGACTAGAACGATGGCAAGAAACGTATTATTACTGGCGATGAGTCATGGATCTATGCTTACGATTCGGAAACAGACAATCAATCGGCCGAATGTCAAGGCAATGGTGAGCCGAAGCAAAAAAAAAAAAACCTCAAAGTAGGTCAAAAATCAAGGTTATGTTGACAGTTTTTTTCGATTATCGAGGTATACTGTAATCCAAATGCCAAACTGTCAGCAGACAATACTATTTGAGCGTTATTCGCGATTTGCGCGAAGCTATGCGTTAAAATTGGCCGTAATTATGGCCGGAAATTCTTGGGTTTTGCATAACGATAATGCACTGTCGCATACTTCACTGATTCTACTTGAGTTTTTCGCCAAATTTTCAAATATCGTGCCGCAAACTCCGTCTCCTGCTGACTTTGCGCCGTGTAAATCTGGGAATCCATTTTAAGTCAATTGAAGATATCAAATTAAGAATTTAAAAATTATGAACAAAGTCTTACTATTTTTTGCCCATTGTAATATATACACCTTCTTACATTCACTGATCAAAAGTCTTTTATTTACACAACATCAATGAATCACTTTTTAGTAAAATCATTTCCATATTAGTAGATATGTATTGCCTTAGAATCAATATTGACATTTCCAAACTCAAATCACAATAATAGTAATGGTAATATAATATGAAGCAAATATAAAGATCTCGAATATTTACGATCAATAAAAGCATATTAACAGCAAATTATTTAGAACTAAAAACCAAACCCTTCTGAGATAAGCCCAAATGCAGCACTGTGGAGGGTAATTCTATTTAAATGCAGGCAATAAATCTTGTCACATTTGTTTCGATGAATTCTTGAACGAAAAGCAAAAGCAAACAGCAGCAAACAACAATAGCAACACATATACATATATACCTGTAAAAAATAAGTAAACAAATAATTGTATATACACGCATATGTATATATTGGACGTACCTTTTTTGAGTCGTGTTGCGTTGGTGGCCAATGATTTAGCGAATTTATCTACAACTCTGATAGACAATGTGCGCATGTTGTTGTTGCTTAAGCTGCTGCATATATCATAGTTGCCTGCGCAAATGTGTACTCACATATATGTATATGCATATACAATGTTGGCCTTCCACTGTCAGTCATTGTTAGTAATCGATGCAATCAATCAAATTGCATACCAAAATCACTTAGAGATATGTGTATAAAAACAAATATTTAATAAAGTCAGAGTAAAGATATTACACACCATGCAACACACCTCAAACGCATAGATTGATACATTTTTCATCCGTCAGTTTTTAATATACATACAAAAAAAAGTAATATAAACCAAATAATGCGCTTTTAATGAAAAAATAACAAATACACATTTACATATTTTTCTTCGCAGGTGACTGTCGCCAAAACGCTGGATTACGAGAAGGTGCAACGCTATTATCTAACAATCGTCGCAGCGGTAAGTTGACTTGACTATAATAATATCCGATAAACATGGCGCCACAAATATACATACAAACTTGTAAACAGTGAGGTTAAGTGAAATTTATAAAATACTGACGGCGAAACATTGGTATTGACACATAACTAGCGTAGCAGAAGAACGCACAGACGCATATATATAGCTAGAAAAACACAATCTTAAAGCTTCAAAAGAAAATATTTACTATGTAACCATCATTTCTAGTTACATATGTGAATAAATTCATACTTTTCTTGTTGAACACCTAAAGTCAGTGCGCAACTTTCTTTTTGTGCCATTCTTTCACCAGTTTCCCCCGTAAGCATTCACTTACTGCACTCCTTGCTAGCACTCAAAGATTTTTCACCACTTTCTATTTTCGTTGCAACTCTGTAGTGCACACGGAGACAGCCACGCTGCGCGCTTGCAGCAGGAATTCATAAATCGCTGGCTGTTGGAATTTCAGTGCTTCACTGCTCCACGTTGCAGCACATTGTATATGAGGCTCTTGCAATTTAATAGCGACAGCTTAGACTGTGAAGCCAGCGGTGAGCCAGTAAACCAAACACAGCATTTCACAAGATCACACAAAAGTACATGGAGGATTGCAGAAGTCTCTCTCGCCGATACTTGTAATTTTACAAGCAACTTTTCTTGCCTCTAGAGTTTATAACACCGCATTGCTGTAAGAATGTCTTAAAGCATAACATAAAAGTGTAGAATGCAAACAGCTCCTTTGTTTTGTGCAGAATAAACAGCATTGCAGCTATGATTAATTTATTAGTAAAAGTCTCAGAAGAAATATTTAAAGGAAACTACTTTTGAGGTAATTGCAATATAATAAAATTTGCCATCGTACAATACATAAAAGCTGTTGACGAATCGCTGAACATGAGCAACAAATTGCTCTCAAATGTTCAGATAATAAAACAAATTGTAGTACACTAAAAACTAATTTCGAATAAACTTGTGCAAATAACACAATCGCCAATACTTACTTATAATAAATAGATGGTCTTTAAAATATATACGAGTAATGAATACCCAATGAGCCATCCCCTGCAAAGATCTTTTGACTTAGCTGCTGCTTTCTTTTGCAGTGAACGCCTAAATTATACTCGTGACAGAAAAGTGTTAAAGATTTAAGTTATTTTCCTTACGACTGCCGAAAAGTAGTCTTTGGAAAAATGCTTTAAGGGGTTACATGGTTTTCCTTGGGTAAAAATTAGCCTTCTTTCCTCAATTTTTTTCTCATATAAAATGTTAAATATTTTATTAGGATTTTTATTGCTATAAACACACAATTAACAAAGAAATTCTGAAATTAAGAAAAAAGAAACATATTTTAAACTCTACTATGGCGACGTCATTCCGATGGCCCAGTAATAAAAATGAGCTCGCGTTTTAGTTAAACCCTTAACTTAGAACTTGGACAAAGTAAAAAACTGATAATTTAATTTTTGGTAGACATTCTCAAAAAAAAAATTGAAATTTCAGTGAAAATTTCGCAATCTTTTTTTTTTTAATAGTCATAATCGAAAAAATATTCATCCAAGTTTTTGGGATTTGTATCTCAAAGACACTTTAATATTTTCAAATAGTTGTTTAATAATTTTATTAAGCACAAAATTGCCTTATACTAAACTATTTTCTCCTAAAATGATCCGCATTTAAACAAACCCGGCATGCTGGCATTCGGTAGTCATTAGAATCGTCCAATAATATGCACACTTAAGTGGCAAATATCGACAAAAATGGAACACTAATCTGCCAACATCGCCGACTAAGACGCCTTATATGAGCCGGTATTATATAATATAACACAACTTAAGACAGAAGTTGGAGTATGTGACAGCAAGGCGTTAGCGGCGATGGCAACGCGGCATTTTATGATATCGAAGGAATTTGAATGACAGCAACGAATGGAATTTAATTCAATTTATTATTTTTTTTTTATAAGGACAAGCAACTTCAGAGCCTATTACGAGTAGATGAGCAGAATGCCACTCGAGAACTCACGAAGAGTCACGTGACAGTCGTTTTATGAAAACTGCCACTGGTAACGAAAATCATTTGGGCGCTGAAGCTGGTCAAGTGGCAAGTGCAGCGTGCTTCGAATGGCAGTGGTATGCGGCACGTTCAGTGGAAAAGGCGCGAACTATTAAAATCCAATTAAAATGATGCGAGTAGCCATTAAGAATGAACGGTTAGTTAGACGAATGTGTAACGTATATACATGCTATTACAAATACATGTTTAGAATCATCATGTTTAGAGCTATGTTGTGTCTGTGTGAAAATCAATAGCATTGTGGGCCGACGGTTGCAACCCACTTCCTCAAACTGACTGCCAACTAGGAAACGAGTGGGATTATTTATCTCTTTTATATGTACTCAAGTATATAGTATTACCATTATATGGTATAACAGCTGAATAACTGTTTGTTTGGCAAAGTAGTGCTCGGTTTGCCAAGTTTATTGGCTAGTCATTAATTATTTGTTTTTTTTTTTTTTATTCTTAAATTTCATTATACCCATTGCTTACATGTGAGATTTTGACTTTGTGCAAATAACGGTAATTTGTGGTGGCGTACGGAAAGTGTATTGTTTTGACTATGATCATATTAATACGTATGTTAATATTGGAATAATTATGTAGAATATAGCAATATGCTTCCGCGTGCCAACTTATTTATGCATTTAATGGACATTTTATGACAAGTTTTTACAAAAACAACAGTAGTTAGAATTTTTCTCAATGAAGTAAAATGAAATATTATTCAATAAAAATAGGAAAAATGTTAACTTCGGCTACAGAACGTTCGAGAAAATCTTGAATGTGCACATCAAGACTGCACAATGGACATTATTGGTGAATAAACTGCTAAGGAACTCAGACGGCAGAGCCCTTAGATAGTGGCATATGCGGACAACATTGCCATTGTCTTAAAAACTGGTTGGTGTATTATGAGCACCACCTTCAATCACCAGTTGACCGAGATCTACTTACTTCGCATAATAATCCACTTTATTAGGTTGTCGAAAAAGTAATTTCGTATTCCTAATCAACATAATTTTTTTTATATTTATACTAATAAATAAATAGACAAATAAGTACCGTTTTAATCGACCACTTTTTGACATTTTACAGCGTCATCTCCGCAAACTTCACAAATTTCATTGTTGGCTTCCATGGCATTCTTACTTTTGTACCAAAATTTCAAAATATAGCGAATTTCTTCATTATTTTCACTCATTTTTGAACAGCTGTAACTTTTTTTCAACTTTCCCGAATTTAAATTTTTTTTTTTTTTTTTTTTTGTTAAATGAAGCTTAAAATCTCACCTTTCCAACACTAAATATGACACAATGTGATTGGTAGCACTGGAGACATACGTCCAACAGCATCGATTGACAAAATACGAAAAGAGTTTTTCGAATAAGAAGGCATACTACTGTGATAATATCATAGCACTTGGAAAAGTCTTCCATCACGCCTTACTCGATTCAACTTTTATATCTCTAATTGAGTCAAAACGGTGTTCTCGCAGTGCTCATGTGAATTTGTTGAATAGCCAGAAGTTACACGAAGGTAAATTAGCGAATGCGGTGATTGCGGCCCGATATTAGTTAAAAATGTGGCGAAATGATCACGAATAAGCATGGTGTAGTACATACATAGACAAACATAGTAAAAATTGAAGAAATCACTTACAGAACTTCCCAAACCGACGTGTATCTCAAATATTTGACATGAGTTTAGCATAGATATCACTAACAGTAGTAACAAGTTACAGAAAAAAAATTACCGATTCGAAAAACACGCGAAATATAAATTAAAAATGCGCCTTTAATTTTAATCACAGTAGTAACTTTGTCAAGCTCCCATAAACTAAACTTTTAGATTAGACCCAACCGAACTTAGCCAAAAATTTACTTCTAAACTAATGCCTTGTTCTTTGCTGATAATGTTTTAGAAAAATGTTACAACTACCTTGAAACATAGGCGTTGGGTTTAAAGTACCGCTATTGCTTGCTATTCTATTACCCCAAATATACTCGCCAACAAGTTCCGATGCAATTATTTTCCTGCAATTGCACAACTGCTGGCTGTCTATGAGACATTAGACACTCAATACAACTTTGTTGAAAAATTTTATACATGTTTGTTGTTTTTGCATTGAAAATCGGCAAGTCAAGCTGCGATAAATTGAGCTTTTCGGGCGTATAAGCTCACATTAATTACAAATTATTTTATTCTCTGTCCGCGATCGTATTTCGCATAAGCGGCGGCGCAAACATTTTTTCATATGGTTTTTAGCCATACTTTGGCAACTCCATGTGTGAATAATTGGAAAATTTGCATTTTTGGATTTAATAAAAAATTATATGACTTAAATGTCGAACACAAAGATAAAAAATGTTTGTAGTCGCGTTGCTAGATTTGTAAAAAAAAGTTATATGCTAATTTGCGCGCAATTTTTTGGCAATCAAATGAGTACGAGTACTTGGTGTGGCTTGCTGGCGTAGCTTTGCGTGTATTGAATTTTTTTTTTTTTTTTCTTTCCAAAAGTATTAGTCGTAATCTAGATGTAATGTGTAGAAACATTGTTATGTTTCTCGCTCGGGCTTTTTGAAGTTTTATATATATAAATATTTTTTTTCAATATTGTTACCAGTAGCCAACGTGTTTGCTCTGCTGTCAGTGTTTTGAGTGTTATATGCGCACACTCACAAGAATTTCGACGAGACCGATAAGCAGATTGCTGGACTTAATGAGCATAATAAAATAAAGTCAAAAATTTATTTCGATTATAAATGAAGTGAAAAATTAAGTAATTGGATTAGTGCTAATAACGCATGTCAAATATGGTAAAGAGTTATAAGAAGCACATATACTTGTACATATATGCATACATGTACACATACATACATATATTATATATATATACAATATATACATAACAATATTTCCACATTAGCAGCGATTTCAAGCTTATTCTTTGCATTTATTCAATTTTATCTCAACATATTTACACAAAGCCTGTCGCTATCAGTCAATGAGTTATGTTAGCCATGTTCTGCTCTTTGTGAATTCCACTCGGTGGGTGTAAGATAACCGCTCAATACTTGAAAGCAAAAGCTGAGCAATATAAACACATTTTTTGAAATGGCAGATAATGGCAGAGATTGGCTTTACTTGTCAGGTTTTAGCTAGATTTTCTGTAAATGCTAGTACCACATGCCAAAAGAATATATTTAAACAAGTTTCTCGATCGCTCAATTGATATGGAGCAACATGTGCGCATGTCCAATTGCGAAAATTTGCATGCATATCTAGTCTAACATGTGTATCTGGCATAATATAATTATAAGATACTATACATTTGAAAGCCAGTAATGATTGGGGTTTGTGCTCATGCGATAAGTATTTTTTGCGCATTTCAAGAATATAAGAAATGAAGTAAGTTTGTTTTTAATAAAAAACTTAATTATAAGAGTATTTATTTTATGCCGAGATAAAACTTCCCGAGTTTACTACCTTTGTCCATTTTACCGAAAATATGACTCTAATTAATACCCAACATATTTCATTGCGCACATTTTTATCTCTCAGCTGCATATAATTGGGATTAACTGGTTAGTCAACTTATAATTATTTAATGTGATTACAGGCCTCAAAAATATATATACATATATGATTCACACTTAAAATTTAATCTAAAATTTTCTCGTCTCGAAGAACTCCCATCTCAAAGAAGACTCAATTATTTGACTTCAACTCATTCAATGCAAACAAATTACGCTTCATTAGTGCAAATACGTGTTAGCTCAGAGGCATAAAAGGTAATTGAACTACCAAATACGCGCAGAGACAAAACAACAAAAATACAAAAACAAAAGCTCAACGCCATGCAAAACACATGTACATACACACATTGACCACCCGGCATCCACTAACCCATTATCCATTCGAACTGCCGCTGCCAAGTGACTATCGTTCTTTGTTTTAATGATGGCATAATTGAGAGCCATTTGAAGACTATTTGCCAAGGCATCGAGCGCCTAACGTCAAGCGTCAAAATCGCAGGCGCCGTGAAAGGCCTGAGAAATCTCAGCGAAGAAGAACTCAACGATTGATCAAGCGTGTTGGCTGTTTGGTGTTGCCGTTAATGATTGTGTTGCCACTATTTTTTATTTTTATTTTATTGTTTTTTTTTTTTTAATTTTGGTTGGCTGCTGATGCTGATAATGTGATGCTGTGGGCATGTGTTCATTACATAGTGTTCAAGTAAATGCCAAATTCTGGGTAGGAGGGGCACAGAAAGCTATCTTTAATGCCAGTAAAATACACAACAACCACAACGCGACACAAAGGAAAATGTCAAATTTCATGTGTGGGTTTTGCATCGCAATTCAGTGTCCGGACCAAGTGGGCCGTGGCGTGCCAAATCTCCGGTAAACCAATCTCAGACTGTCAAATTGTCAATAGGTGTATGTTGACATGGGTCTATCTATAAATATTTACTGCACATCGATGTATGCATATGTGTGTATTTATATTTATACAGTTGTTGTTGATTAAACAAGTTTCTACTCATAACTTTGTGCCGCAGTGATGAGTAATTATATGCGCACTAACTGTATCTTATACGAGAATCGTCCTATTAGATAGATTGTGGTTTTAATTTACACATATAAACACTATTGATTATATGGAGTGTGTGCTCTCTAACATTTTGCAATACAATTTTTTTATTGCAATATTGTAATATTTGTAATTTTTCACTTATTTATGGAAATAAAGTTTGTGAAAGACCGCGAGATTCTAATATTTTTTTTATATGTCTAAATATTAATATTGCCATTAAAAAATAATAATGAAAATTTTATATATATATATATATATATATTTTTTTTTTTGCTTTAAAAAGCATTAATTTTGACAGTTTACTTGTATTTATAGTGAAGTTTGTTGTAAAATTCTAAAAAAAAGCATTGGTCTTCTGATATTTAAGAACAAAATTTTGCAAGTTACCTATCGGTGTAGCTATTTCTCAGATATTTCATGAAGCTTACATATGCTGTGCTATGAACTAAAATTTGAAACTTTTTTGCATAAAAAATTACTCACTAGCTATTGCTCTAACCAAGTGCTCTCTTAAAACCTCGTATTTCTATCATGAAAAGTCAGCACACAATAACCTATCAGCCACTTGAAGATGGCTTAACACTTTAACTCTAGTTGTCGGATAATTACATACACTACTGTGAAAAACAAAATGTTAAGAATTTTTAATTTCAATTTCGCACAAGAAACCCATTCGGAAAATATATTTTTTTCTAGGTTAGTATAACTCCAATAACATCTGCGTAAACGTCGCACCAAAATAATCAGAAGCTTTTAGTATAAGCTTGTCTTTCTGAAGCACACAACTTTTTTTACGATTTTTACGATAAGTAAAATTATTCACCAAAAATATTTAATAAATTTCTGGTTCCGAAACTGTGCTTTCGGTGATAATTGTTTGCCACAAGCAAATTCTTTTAATTGGTACAAATTATTCAAAGGGTCAACATATCAACTGATGATCCACACGTCAATAAAATAAAGAAACTTGTGCTTGAACATCGACGATTAAGAGTCAGAAATTTTACTGACATCTTTGGAATATCGTAAAGATCAGTGAGAGCTATTTCAAAGCATCATTTGGACCTAAGAAAAGTGCAAACACAATTAGTTCCAAAATCAATACATATCTATATTTATATATATATATATTTTTTTTTTATTGAAAAATTGCGTCGATTTAACGTCTGTGAAATGCTGCTTTTTGACTACCAGGATATCATGCATATAATTAACGGTATTAGTACTGGTGATGATCTTGGAAACAAACGAAGTTGGCCGAATATCGTGGGAAAGGTGAGCCGAAACCGAAAAAGTACATCGAAGCAGGTCAAAAATAGAGGTTATGTTGACAGTTTTCTCCGATTATAGAGTTGTAACGTACTCTGAATTCCTTCCGATTGGAAAAATTGCCAACAATGAATACTATTTGAGTGTTATGCGCCATTTGTGCGAAGCAAATTGAGTATCGTTGAGTATATTTTTAGGTTACTAGTTGATTTACTCATAAGTAGTAAGTAGGGGAGTAAGCGAAATTGAGCGAGATTTTCTTCTAGTTACAGCAGAGAAAGTGTTTAAGAAGTCAAAAACGTCCAATATTCTCATTTGCTTTTCAATTAGGGTCTTAGAAAACCAATTTTCGTATATACATACATGACAAGATGTATTAATATAAAAATTTAAGAAAAAGTTTAAACCCTTATAGGACGTATTACATATACAGAACAGTATTTAGGGCTTATTTGCCCTATTATTTGTTAATTTTTAATTTCTTCTTGAACTCTATGTTTGATAATCCTCCTTTCTCAGTATTAAGTGTGTGCCCTAACTAAAACGACGCGATTATATTATCAAAACTCTGCCTAAATGTATGCAATTTTTTTGGAATACGAATTCTAAACCAATTTCTGACAACAGTTAGAACGATACTGAAACTGCCATCTTGGACTGTTGCGTACATTTAGTAGTGACTATTAAAACCAGGATAAATAATACATATTTCGAAGGTATGCATTAAATACTTTTTAACATGAGGAATCAAAAGAAATACCATGTAATATATATTTGTATTTTTCTTGACAAAATATTTCAACTACAGCATTTTTGTGATTTTATGTTTTGCATACTCCTCGTCGCTCGTATGTTTGTCATGTCTACCAGTTGTACGAGACATTGTGCCCGCTACGACCTGTGACGCCAATTTTCATGTTCAACAATTTTTGACTTGATTCACGTGCTGCTGCAGTTGCTGCCGCTGCAGCTGAAGTTGTTACGACGAATACAATTTTTTGTTACTACATTTTTGGAGTTGTAAAGCAGAGTACCAAACAATGTCAGAACTAAAGCAACTACAAACTGTTCCAAGATACCAAGGCAAAGATATATGCTTAACAAAAGCGGCGGACATGTGTTGCAGTACGACAATATTATTGATTTCTCGCTATCATAGTTCAATATTTGTTTATAAACTTTGTTGTTTGCATGCTTAAAGTGCAATGGCATTTTTATGGCCGGAATGCGGCTTGTTGAGACCACTTGTTGCTGCTTGCAGCCAACT
Source organism: Bactrocera latifrons (assembly GCF_001853355.1). Taxonomy (NCBI): domain Eukaryota; kingdom Metazoa; phylum Arthropoda; class Insecta; order Diptera; family Tephritidae; genus Bactrocera; species Bactrocera latifrons. The sequence goes on from NW_017537578.1 coordinate 302,848, forward strand.
ACTGCCTGGCTACCTTAGCTGTGCAACAGCATTTGTGAAGGGCACACAAAATTCACAGCCATTTTTTTTTTTTTTTAATAAATTTGTGGCACGATATTATTGTCGTTGTTGCTGGTGGAGCGCCATGGTCCTCGTACGGTCTGATTGTTGGTTGTTTACCGAATTTCCACCGTTGAAATTGTAAGCTTGTTTAAGTTTCATTTTATTTTGCAGCGAACTATTTTTCTGCTTACATTTTTGCTCACCTTTTGTTGTGCTCATGGACCACACATGCGTTCGCTCAATAAAGCGCCGCGGCACATGAGCAGCACTTACGTAATAAGCTGCAAAATTGTTGCATAAAAATTTCACAATTCGTAAAAATGCCAGTAGCAAGTGGCAAGATGATAAGATCTGCTACGAAACGCCTTGCGACTTCATTAAACTTAAATAAGTAAAAATCTACAAAGTCCCGGCAAACTATAAAGTATATAAAAAAAAAAACCAAAGAATAAGTAGAAAAATAGTTCACTGCCTGCCACACGCCAATTTGTAAGTTGCAAGTGACCAAACGACGCGCCAACAGCAATCGCGCGGCAAAGCGTCCAACTTAACAGTCAGCGTGGCCGCTATCCAATATCAGCGCCCCGAGCAACCTGGCCGCCGTGACGCCGACAACAAGACGCACAGCGTGTCGATAGCTTCCACTTTTTCCACAACGCTTCGCCAGCGGGTGCGCAACACCAATTGCCGAGCTGGCACTTTTGCTTTCTGTGCTGCTGTGTGGCTGCGTTGCATGACTACTTGAGCAGTTCGCGCTAATCAACAGCAGCGTCATCGCCATCACCATCATAACAGCGCCAAACACCAAACACCGGGCACCAGGCAACCGGCGTTTGTACACACATACATGCTCTTGGAACAGAGTAATGCCACCGCCTTCTATGCCACATTGCGGCACTCATCAAGTTTTGCTGTGGGTCATGTTGCAATCATAAAACGGCGACTATGTACGTGCATCGCATACACACACTCGAAACTTGCTCACACAATGTGGCAGGTACTCGTACCTATTGTGGCACAGCCAATATTTTTGCGCAACATGCCACACGTACAAAATAATCCGCTTTCCAGAAGTTTCCGTTGAGCCTCGCTTGCCACTTCGACCGCCTGTCAGCCGTGGAATGGTGCCTTTTGCGGGCGAGCTGCGCAATTTTTTCTGATTTTCTTCAAATTTTTTTTTATTTTTGCTTACAAATTTATTGATCAGATTTTTTTTTTTTTTTTTTTTTTTTTTTTTTTTTTTTTTTTTTTTTTTTTTTTTTTTTTTTTTTTTTTTTTTTTTTTTTTTTTTTGTTGTCGGTATTACCAATAACAGCAATAACGTGAATACTTCGCTGAGCTTTGGTAAGGTTATTTCGCTTCAATTTATTCTTATGTTGTCTTGAAACATTTTTTTTTTTTCTAATATGTGATTTTGCCTCATTGGACCTTAACCATTCTTTTGCGAATTTCATATTGAAATCGTTTGCCTCAAATTGCCGCAGTACGAAATGTAGCCAAACAAGTTACGGCATTTTGGAAGTGTTTTTAGATGAATTTCAATAAACTTCAATTTTTGTCACTGTTTTAGTGACCTAACATTAAGGTTGAAGAAACTTTTCAAATTTCTGAAATTGTGTTTTGTAATCGCATGTTTCACTTATTTTGGTATTTTGTGTCGTTAACAGAACATGGTAAAGCTGAGCATTTGTTTTTACATTACTTCACACTTTTTGTCTATGTTAATCATTATAGAATGTGCACAACCATCGCGGCTATTTGCGGTGTAGTAATGTTTATTTTTATTTTTCTTGTATCTAATTTTTTTCCTGCATATTGTGGGACTGTAGTGAAATATCTTTAGAAAATTTTGTTCATTCCCAATTGTTCTTACATCTCTTTATTTGATATTAGTTCTATTTCATAGCGCAACCAGATGTGCCCAAAAAATAAGGTGACATTTGAATTTAAACTGCCCGCGTCGAAGAATTTGGAGATTTTTCTTTTTAAATTGGTAGTACTGTCAGTCATATTTATGTCAAATTTCATGTCAAAATATTCATTAGTGTTTGAGATACGTGTCGCTTTGTGAACTGCTAAAAGTGAGTTTTTCGTTTTTTGCGATGTCGAAATTTGTTGAGCAAAGAATTTTCATTAAATGATCTTTTCGCCAAAAACTCAACCCATATCGTTCCGCAAACAACGTATTCAACTGATCTGGCGCCGTGCGACTTCTGGCTGTTCACCAAGCTCAAAAGACCGCTCCGGTGACACCGTTTTTATGCGATATTCAAGTCGCAGAGAAGACGGAACTGACTCCCGGAAAGTAACAACCAGTGTTTCGAAGATTGAAAATCCGTTGATGAAATTGTTGTTGTTCGATCACAACGGACCGAAGAAATGTCGATGCACAAATACTATTATTTTAAATTTTAAGCTTTTTGCAATTGGCTTATGATTAGATTTCCCATTTTACAATAAAATTTAAAACTTTGTAATCGCCCACCGTAGGATGATCGCTTATTGGAAAAAACATTGGTCGGAAAATGCAATCACAGTTGTAGCGGACATAGTTGTAGCGCGTAGCTCTAACTATTGCTTGATAGCAGATAATGCTTGAAAAAGTTTTGTGAAGTTAAAATACCAAATGAAAATGTCAAAATGAGAAATAATACAATATGGGTCGAAAACTTTTGTATTATAACTTAAAAATACATGTAATAAGTTCTTGCATAATATTCAAATTAAATTCTAATTCCAATTACCGGTTCATTTTTTAATACTAATAAAAATTTTTAGCACAAAATCGACATGTAAAGAAACAAAGATGTAAAACTATTCTCAGCTCCGGAGCACACGTATTTGTCGGAAATTTTTGCAATCAAAATTTACTAAATAATAACAAACATTCACTAACGTACTTATATTATTTTCAAATTCTGAGTCCTGTTTACTTTGGTAAGCACCTTGTACATTCAAAAGTTACTCATACCACCCGTTGCACCCAGTATGAAACACATTAATGTTATGAAGTTGAAATATTAGCTTCGTTAATTTCTATTCCGTATGAACAGACTTCGGTGAGATTTTCTGAATAGTCTTAATATTTATTTATAGGCATCATTACATCAATTACTGAACTCATGAAAGACCATCAACATAATAAATTGCTAAAGAACACAACACAATATACTAGTACCATAGTCGAAATTAACTAAAGGTTGGCCATAGTTAGAAACCCAAACGCTGTTAAATTTGGTGGTAAAGATTAAGAAGCTAAAAACTTATTTTTTTTGTTTCTAAGAAGATTTTGTAATAAAAAAAAATCGAATAATAAAAAATAATAATAGATAATAATCTTAAAAAAATTACGTTTTCAGGTTCTTAATGTTAACCATTAAATTTTGCGTATATACATATATCTAAAGCAAAATTAAGGTCATGTACAATTTATTATACTCACAACCTCAATATGGTACTCATAACCTATTAATCTAGTGAGCTCTTTTTCAATTTTCTAAGAATATCTGTATGTATCTATATATGTACCAAATAGCATGCATAACTATACATTTACATACAATTAATATATTTTATTATCTCCCAACTCATGCTAATTGATTTCGAAGACTACTGCTGTGCAGCAAAAACATACTATCTATGTATGTGTATATCTGTATGTATGAATATATGCATACTCCAAGCAACAAACTATTTCACTGCTCGCTGCGATAATTGCAGCTAATGCGTTCAGATATGCATTTTATGGCATTACAAAAACTTATTGCAAACTTATTTTTTGTTAAAGCAGAAAACAGCACAAAATCGCAGTTATATAACCAGTTCTTCGAGAAAATGTAAAACAAAAACGAAAAATATTTACAAAGAATTTTAATTGCGAAATCGCCAACAAGTGTTGCCGCAGCATGCAATCGCTGTCGAAAAATCAAGCAGCGATRAAATGCAACAACAAACAACAACTACAAAAACGTGACCATCGGCACACACATCTGGCATTATTTATGCGCACCCACTTCCGAGATAGTGGGACGACCAGTTTCTGTAAAAAAAAAAAATTAAATAACATAAATCTCAATACATGTGCACATGTATAGGTGTGTATGCTCATGCTCATATCTCCAGCGCGAAATTAAGAAATCTGCCTTAAATGGCATGCGAATAGGCGATAAATATTTTCGTGTGCTTGCCACATGCGGCATGCCATATGAATAATTTTCCGCAACACCTGATGAAAAATGCAAATTTGGCAAAAATATTTAGCAAACCGCCTGCCTGCCTACAAAATTGAAATCGCAACTTTTCGCTACACTCAAAAATATTTAATTTTTCTTTATTTTTCCGGCTGTCACTTAATATTTGTGATTGGCAACATTTTTTCGCGCGTAACTGCTTGTTTATTGTTGCTGTAACGCGTGCGTTGGCGTGTGACGGCGTTTGTGCGTTGCTGTTTTTGGATAGGCGGATTTTGCGTGTTAATTAGAAACGCAAACACGTCGTGCGCATAAAGCTGAAAAGCTAAAGAATAAAATATAAAAATAAAATATTTTTATTCTTTGTTGTTTCTATTTTGCAATTTAGCCAACAAGCAAGTCGTGGGTGTCCACAGTTAACACTTGTGCCATACGTGGGGTGTTAATCAAAATACTGATTTGGCTGACTTGTTACGCGAAACAATTATTTTGCACTTAAAATGTATTTATGGCGTTAATATATGTTTCTTCAATCGCTTACAAAGCTAATTATTGCTAATTGTGTTATTGGCAAAATATTTATTGATATCAATAAATGCAAGAGTTAGTTGTTTATTTAAAAATTAATAATTGCCAATTGAATGAGTTTTTAAATTGGTTTTGGTTGGTTTTCATTATTTATATTAAGCAATGCTAAGAAATTTAATTTTTTTTTTATTTTATTGAAAAGAATAATTTTATTTGGAATTTTTGAAGTAATTTTATTAGTTTCGTAAGGAAATGTTATTGCAATTATTACTGAATGTATCCAAAAAAAATTTCTAGACAGTTCTTATTTTTTATTATAGTTGTTTTTTTTTTTTTTTTTTTTTTTTTTTTTTTTTTTTTTTTTTTTGTGAGTAAAGATTTAAGGCAAAGTAAATACAATTATTTTTAATAAATTTAGTATAAAATATTTTATATAATTTTTTTTATATTATAGTTTTGCAAAAATAATTCAGAATTACAAAATTTTCTCAAATAAGCCATATAATTAAGCAATATTACTTAAAATTAGAACCGTATAAAACTGCAAAAATGCCAGCCGGAGCTCACACTGTGCCTACTTAACTTGTTTAATGCTCTAGACGCAGTCAATTGTTGATATCTTTATAGAAAACATCAACAAACTTGATTCACCACTTCTTAAACCGTTATAAAACATTTAATAAACAATTCTTATTACAATAACACAGCACACAATGTGTTTCGCGTGTCCATTAAACAAGTCAAGCATAATTCTAAAGACTTAAGACACAAACTTGTATGGCAGTGAACAAAGAAAGCAACAATAGACAAGCGAACATATGCATGCATGTGCGGCATAGTCTTACATTAAAGGCATTAAAGCAGATAAAAAATTTCAAAAATTAAAACAATACAATGCAAACATGAGAACAACTCACGCGTATATATAAATAAATAAAAATATATATACATTCATATAAATATATATCGCTATAAATCAATAAATGCCACATCCGCCACCTGTCTATTCGCCATAAGCTCATTTGTTAGAGCTTTCAAAAGCGCAAATGATTGCTAGGTCCATAATGAAGCGGCCTGTCCAGTCTGCAGAGCCACATATAGTGACAGCCATAATGGAGCGCGACAGCATCATTAAGATAATGCTGACAAATGCGTGTTGGATGCCTTTCAATTGTGTGAAATGCACGCGCAGATAATGAACACATACACATATGTACATGTATTTTTATTATAAGTGTGAAGTGATTTTTCATAGAATTTGCGCTTTGACTTGGCTTTGGTAAATTTTAACTTTTTACACTTAAATATGTTCTTACGTTCTTTTTTTATTTAAAACTCTGTTGGCAGATAAATTACTATTTGCGAAAGTGAGTGTTCTTTGTTCTGAATGTGTTATTTCAGTCATAAATGTGAGTATTTACTCAAGTATTGTATTGTTGTAAGGCATTATTGAGATTTAACTTAAGGAAATTGAAAAGAATTGAAACTTTACTAATGGCAGAGCTGTTAGCTGAACTACAAATTATTTGCGTTGAGTTCATTTTATAATTGTTTTCTACGCAATTATTTGTTAAGATGTTTGAGAAATAAATTTTTTATTGAATTATATGTTTGATTTTGAAGGGTCCACTTATAAAACGTTTAAAAGTAGTTTAAAAAAAAAGAATACATTTTTGATGGCTTTGCGTAATAATTGCTGTTCTTCTGTTATTTCAAACAGTTTTTCTTCAAAAATTTTAAATATTAAAAATATTTTTCTTATTTATTAAAATTAATTTTTTTATGAATTTATTATTTTCATGCTTTTCTAGAATTTCCGATAATATTGCAGGATATAGGATCCTATAGATGTATAGGTACAATGCTGATATTCAATATATCATAAATATTTACTAGAGATATTGCTTCGAATAGTGATGCCAGCTCCAACTTTTATATTATTTTTAATTTTTCGGCATATTACCTTGTACTATATACGATATATCATTTTGAGACATTTTTGGTATATAACTACATATTTATAAAGATACACTGTTATGAGGAAAATTCCATGTGTAACTTTCATTGAGATAACCCACATATTGGCCGATATATGCGGTATAAAGTCACCCGGAAGTTCAGAAATCTTTATATTAGATATATGGGACTTCAGGGAAAAGAGCCTCAGTTCTTGTGCCAATTTGATGGCTTGACTAACAGAAACGTTGCTTGTTTGTGAATTAGGCTGAGCAACAACTTAAAATGATTCTGAGTTTCATCGAAAAATCATCTTGAGCGATGAGGCTCATTTGTGGCTGAATGTCTTCGTCAATAAGCAAAATATGTGCTAGTGGTTCGACAACAAATGTCACAATCGACTTGTTGAAAACCAAGTTTGGTGAACGAGTTATCTCACGAAATGGCCCAGTCAACTGACCGCCACGGTAGTGCGATTTCACGCCGTTAGACTATTTCCTGTGGAGCTACATCTCCATGGTCTATGCAAACAAGCCAGCGATGGTGGCGAACTTCGTACGAATACCGAACGTGAAATTGCAGCAGTATCGGCCGATTTATGCTTGAAAAACGTCGAAAATTGGATTTAGGGTCTGGACTTCTGAAAGCGAGTCCATGATGGCCATGCAAAAGAAATCGAGTTCCATACATAATGGCATGGTATATATTTTCACTAGAATTGTTTTTGTTTCATTTAAAAACTTTTCTTGTGGTTTTATTGAAAAACAGTTAATAAGGAATATAGGGTAGTAAAATTTTAAATATAATATTAACTTTTATTATGCCACATAATAAAGAACTTTCCCTAAAAATTAATTTAAAAAAATGTTTATTGAAAATATTAAGTTCAAAAATGTTATGAAGAACTAAAAAGAGATTTTACGAAATTTTAAATAATTTTTTATTTTTGTGCTTATATTGGATTTGGTATTTCCGGCGATTTTTTAGTTCTTGCAAAATATTTTTTTTAATTTATCTTCTTATGGTCTGAAATGGATGACCGTATTCTTCGAAAGGGGTCATCTTCGATGAGATAATGCTACTTTCTAAAATATTGATACTGTATAGTACTTGTATTGGGATTCGTAGAAATAACAAAATTTCACGATTAAAAAAATATATAATTTTTTTTTTGCAATTTACTTTACCTTACTTTTGTGTACGGCCTGAAACCTAACAAATAGTTTATATAAAATGTAAGAAGTTATGAAAAAAAATTTAAGAGGTTATGAATTATTGAAAAATAAGATACGAGTAGTTTAAATCATATTTAGCAGAAAACACCCTATATAGGGTATGGCACGCTAGTCTCAAATAATTTTTGCATAAGCTTCATTACGACAACAATTTCTGAATATAAATACCAATTTTTCCTATATAATCTTAAAGTTTGAAAACAAAACGCAAACTAACCAGCGAGTAGCACACAAAAAACCAAACAACCAAAAACGGGTTCGTGCCTGAAGTCTTTTGATTTGGAAATATTTTCGCTTGGCAAATCATTCTCGAACTGCGTTCGCATGCGATTAATGCATTGATGAATGTTTTACATAATCCAACGCAACCAACAACTCACACAGTGTGGCAACTAATGTGGAAATTTACATGAAACATAGCAGCAACAACAAGTCAAAGCTAATCCATTAATTTGCAATTTTAGCAATATGCGGGTTGTAATGAATTTACGTGCGCGCAAAGCAACAAACGCTTGGCTTGCAAGCTTAAGCCAAAACATAGCGAATTAAACAAAAAAAAAAACAAAGTTATTGCAAAGAAGTAACGGATATTAAGACAGCGCGCAGCAGTGCACAAAATCGAATTAGCCGCCATGATGATCGAAAGTTCGAAGTTGCAAAAGAAAAATTGGACGTTTTGTTGAAAATGGAAAAATCCTGAAAATGTGCTTTGAAAATCGATTAATGTCGTGGGATTAAGTATTATTAATGCACGTGAGCATATGTTTGAATAGGTGCGCATATAACGGTTCATGCATATGCATTCGTTTTCTATAAAAATTGATATTTTTTACCTTTCTTGTAATTTGCAAAAATTACATAGTTTCTGCGACGTTTTGGTGATGTAAAGAAAAAAACTACAACAAGTATAAAAAATTGTCTACAACAACAATAAATGTCAACTACAATGCACTCAAGAGTCAAAGTGTACATTATTCGCATGACGACAATTTCCGCATGCCACAAACAACAAGCTAACACATAAGATTGCCCTCTGACGCCCGCGAATCGTACACACACTCACATATATGTACTTTCCTAAATTAACTCCAACACGTAATATTTGTAAATAGGTGTGTGCGTGTGTGTGACTGCTAGTCCATGTACATATGACAGTTATTTTCACTGCGCATAAGCAAAGCTATAAAATATATCCAAATGTGTATATATACACATACATACACACACATACATGAACGGCATTTGTTCAGCTGTCAAATTGCAAGCCCAAAATGGCGCGAATTTGAGGTTATGGGTGAGAATTACGCAATTGATGTCAGCTTATGCCAGGAAATTCGCTTTCTTTGGCGGCAACTATGCATGCATGTGTGTGTTAGTGTTTCATAATGGAAAAGCATATTATTTAAGCTTTGTTTGCCAGTTAATTCATTTAAGGCGCCTAAAATGTGGCACTAATCCAGCATTTCGACCCAGCTTAGGTAATACTTGTGCAATAACTTTGTTGTTTTTGTATTTTTTGAAGTTAGATTATTAAAATTGTGTTTGAAGGAAGTTATTATCTTGCCATAGTGCTTTTGGACTCTCCTCTCAGGGTGACTAACGCTTTTGATCCGTTGACTAATACAATTTTACATTGAAGAAAAATTACGATCAAAAATAGAACTATAAAGAAAGCTTCACTAAAGATGTAAGAGGTACACTTCATAGCAAACTCCAAAGGTTTTGCAGGGATTAATTTTTCATAGGTACTACATATAATATAAAAAAAGTGTTTGCTTCGACTCATTCTATCTCTAATATCATTCAAAAATAAGATTAAAATTTCAGATATACATTGCGATCTGTGGTCTATTTTCTCTCGAGAAGACTTGATACAATTACTTGCTTTAATTCTGATCGATATATATGTATGGCAGCTATATGCTATAGTGCTTCGGTTTCAACATAAAAGATTATTTCATACGGAGACTGGATTTTAACCTGTCATGGATATACGGACGACATTGTTATCAGTCGCAGGACCACACACCAACCTCTCCATACCCATGCAAAGTTTTCCGAGCATATCCCAAGCAAGCAAGTATTTGCTATAAGTCGTGCAGCAATTCCAACGCAACTATCGCAATGAACGTATAGTTATACTCAGTGACAAAATCTGAATTTATTACGCAAAATCTATAGCGTTCCCCTCAAAGTACTGCCACTTGACACCAACATACTTGTGACGATTTTTTCAATCCTCAAAACAGTTGTTAAAGTCAATTTCCGGAACAGTCTTCAATGCACGTAGCGATTCAGCCAAGATTTATCGCTAGTAATAATACGTTTCATGATATACTGGTAGTCGGAAAGCATTGTTACACAGAAGTAAACGTTCTTTCACTTCTCTATGAACCAAATGATCTTTTAAAATGTTTTTCACTGATCCTTCTCATATTCCAATGATGCCAGTAAGATCTCTGAGTGTTAATCGGCGATTCTCAAGCATCAATTCCTTCATTTTATTGACGTGTTGAACACCAGTTGATAATCGTTCTGAACACCGTTCGTCGTCAACGCGTTCTGGATCCTCTTTGAATCACCTGTACCAATTAAAAACATTTGCTCACCAGAGGCTATTCCAACACTCCGAACATTTCAGCACCAGAAATTTTATTCCGCACACAAAATTTAATGGAATCTCATCGTAAAAATCGGGGAGAGACAAGCGTATAATAAACCGTAATGATTATTTTGATGTGACATTTGGCACAGGTGTCAACAATCTAGAAAACAAATATTTCGACGAATGGATTTATGCGTGAAAGTTAAATTAAAAATTCTTACTATTTTTTGCTCATAGCTGTATACTATTTGTCTTCATTTTCCAATACATGCATTTGGATTTTTGATTTCAAAGTCGGTTAGATCGAACTCACTCACTTATCTAATATTGCTCTAATGGGCTTAACTATGTTATTTTTATTTATAATAAGTTGATTTATCCATCTGTCACAGAATCATTTCTTTCCAAAAAACTTTCTTAAAACCACCCACGTAAATGATTATATCCATTTCACTCGAAGATGAAGTAATCATAAAGCTTTATCGATAGAACCGAGGCGTAGAGGCATAGTCTTTACGAAGATCCATAACTTATGCTCTAAAACAGCGAAGACTAAAGAAAACCACTCATTGGAATTGTGGGCATCTTAATAGTGACGCTTTAAAATCCTTTGGCCAGAAATAAGCTCAATAAAATTAAAGATGAAATTAGGACGTTTTAAAAAGTTTATTTAATTATCCTTACTTTGTGAAGTCAGCAGATATTTTCCGCTCTGGCGCACCATCCTCTCAGTCCCTCGACATAATGTAAGTAAACATAAAGTCAACCATAAAAATCACTTCAAGAAATTTCCTTGCCCAAACTCAGTGTCAACATAACTCCACCTTAAAGCCAATTACTAAGTACAATTTAACTCTAATGCCTAAAAACAGACAATTTAGCATCGCTAAGCTTGAAAAATCGCATACAATTAACGCAGTCAAAAGACAAACCGACACATAAAATGGCTGGGTACCGCTGATCTCGTTTTGCAACAACAACAGCAAATAAAATTAAGAGAAGCAGCGTAAGCAAGCGACCGCACGCTACAAATGGCCGCGACAAGTATTGATTAGACGCGCCACTGGCTGCCACTACCGGCTTCTGGTTGGTGGCTTGTTCGGTTGGATTTCAATGCGCCGACTAAGCAGCCCCACCACGCAGTGCCATGGTCAAAAGGTGCCATTCTAGCTACACGTCGCCATAACCAGCAAGCGGCGCAACTAAATTTATAGCATTGCGCATGCGCGCAATTATTTAAATTGCATTGGCCCGTGCAAGGCAATAGACAAATACTCGTGCACAGCGCGACAACAACAATAACTAGGAATAAAGGAATAGAAATAATAAAAACCGAAAGCATTTGAAAGACTACACCCGCTCTCTAGTACAGCCTAGGCGGCGATGCGGTGACGAGCCGCACAGCTAAACTGCTTAATTATATTGTCTGCGCGACGACTGCGGTTATTTTATGGTCATAAAGTGACGGTTATTTAGCGACAAATTCCATTTACGAAACGAACGTGGCATTTACATTTTAATTGTGCACTTATTACTATTTACAAGTTTGTGTCGCCGCGCTTGACATTAATTGCGATTAAAACGCGCTAATTTACACGCATTCATACATATATTTTTCCTAACATTGTAGGACCGCGCACGCAACGTTTCGGAGCGCCTCTCCTCGACCACCACGCTGAGAGTGAACGTAGCCGATTCGGACGACCAGGATCCATCGTTTATTTATCGCGGCTGTGTGTTGCTCGATGGCGCCTGCATCAATCCCGAGTACTCCGCCTCGGTGCCGGCTGGGTCGCTGCAAGGTGTGCTCACCGTTACGCCAGAACGCATACAGGCCGTTGACTTGGACACGATCAGCTCGCCAATACATTACTCCTTCGCCAGCGGCATGCCAAACAATTATGCAGATTACTTTGAGATTGATGAGCAGACGGGCGTGTTGAAGCAGATCAAAGCGGTGGACACGTCAACCGCCAAAAAATATGATATTGTCGTAAAAGCCGAGGAAGTGTCAATGGCAAAACGCTTCACCACCGCCAAATTGACGATCAATGTGAAGCCCGTCGATGCCAATCCACCAGTTATAAGTGCCAGCGATATTGACGGCTATGTGGACGAGAACTCGCCCATCGGCACACGTGTTGTTGACGCAAATGGTCGTCCAATCTCTTTTGAGACCACGGACGCTGATTTGGGTGAAAATGATCCCAAGCCCGATTATATTTACGAGCTAACTACGCCTTCTTTTAACGTTACAAACGACGGAATTTTGATTGTCAATGAGGAGGGTTTGGATCGCGATCCACCAGCGCCCGGTCGCTACAAATTCCAAGTTGTTGCACGTGAACCGCGCACAAATGCGGCCAGTGCGCCACTCAGCCTTACCGTACACCTGCGCGATGTAAATGACAATCCACCCAAGCTCGCAATGGTGCCACCAATCACGATTACCGCCGGTGATGGCCAACGCAATGTCACTAAGGTGATTGCAACCGACAATGATGAAGGCGAAAATGCCATAATCACATATTCCATCTATCATGTATCCAATAACGGACAGCAGAAGTTCCACATCGACGAGAAGACCGGTGAAATAGAGACGAGAGGTCGGCTATTAGCAGGCGAACAGTATAGCATAACAGTGCAGGCAACAGATAATGGTGGGCTTTCTTCCCAAGCTATTGTCGAAATCGCCGTAACACCAGGACCGAATACGAAACCGCCAAAATTCGTCAAACCCATCTATGAGGTGCAGGTTAGCGAAGGTGCTGAGATCAATTCCACCGTAACGGTAGTGCATGCTGAAGATCCTGAGAATGATCCGGTGGTGTACTCAATCGTTTCGGGCAACGATTTACGGCAATTCGCTGTGGGTCAAGAAAGTGGTGTCATTATGGTGATACGTAAATTAGATCGTGAAAGTCTCACACGCTATCAACTTACTGTGTTAGCCGAAGATAATGGCGGCTTATCGAGCAGTGCTACGGTGAATATCAAGGTGACCGATATCAATGACAAAAACCCCGAGTTCGATGAGTCTACACTACCGTACGTATTCAAAGTGGATGAGGGACAGAAGGATGCTTTTGTCGGCATTGTACATGCTACCGATGCAGATGAGGGTATCAACGCTGAGATCACCTACTCCGTGCCGCAAGACATACCCTTCGCCATCGACGGTAAGTCGGGCGAGATACGGACCGCCGCGCCTTTAGATTATGAGCGTCAGAAAGAGTACCGCTTCGTGGTGACCGCCAAAGATGGTGCGCCAGATGCGCGTCTCGGTACGGCGAGCGTTACAGTGCAGGTGCGTGATCTGCCCGATGAGGTGCCGAAGTTTACGGATGCACGCATTGATGTGCATGTGCCCGAGAATGAGGCCGACTACTTGGTAGCAACCGTACAAGCTTTCGATCCAGATACGGTACAACAGATCACTTACGTGCTACGCAAAGGTGCGTCTGAGCTCTTCAAGGTGTCGGCACAAACAGGTGAAATACGCACCACCACTGGACTGGATTATGAGAAGAAGCAGAAGCATGAACTTATTGTTGGCACAATTGAGAATGATGGCGATGGACCCGGTGACACCATACACATTTTTATCGAAGTTGACGATCGCAACGATGTGCGGCCGGTCTTCGCGGCTGTACCGGAACCTGTTACAGTTAACGACGATCAATCAATCGGTACGCGTATAGCAACAATGGCGGCTATAGATGGTGATGGCTCATCGCCTGGCAATGTGGTGCGCTACGAGATGGTCGGACGTGGCAAGGCATTAAAGTATTTCCAAGTGGATGCCGATTCAGGTACCGTGCGTATAAGAGATGATTTACGCAAGGAGGAGGACACCGAGTATCAGGTGGATATACGCGCTTACGATATGGGTGAACCACAGCTGAGTTCCGTAGCCACCTTGCCGGTATTCGTACGTCATCTGTTGATCGATCCGAACGAGAGCAATATGATGGAAGGTAAAATGAATGACGGTGCTATAATGAGTCCAGAGAGCATTGGTTTGGCTTTCAGCGACGACAGTTACACTACTGGCGTGCCAGAGACTACCGGCCTAAATGCAACGATTAAAGTGATACAAGTTATTAATTCAAAGAAGTCACGCGACGGCACACCAAGCTTTAAGTGCGAAATAGTTAACGGCAATGATATGGACTACTTCGATATAATGACCGAAGATCACGGTTGTGGTGTTAAATTGATAAAGCATCTCGATTTTGAGAATACCACCGCTTACTCGTTGAGCATACGCCTCATTTCACATAAATACTTCGTGAATCCGCAAAAAAGCATGGCTACAGTGAAAATAATTGTACAGGATGAAAACGACAATGCACCCGAGTTCATTTTCAATCGTGCGCACTCCACACGTAAAGATACTTTCTACGCGGTGGTGGCTCCCGAAGTAGACATCGACACACCGATCCTGCAAGTGCGCGCCACCGATCGTGATTCCGGTAAATACGGCATGATACGTTACAAGATTTACGATGAAGAGGACAATGTAATCAGCGATGAGAATTTGGTGAGTCACTTTCATAATACATTTAAGTAATAACTCCAATACAAGCTCTTTCTTCCGCTCTCTTCACTCACAGCCCACAACCTACTTCGTCATGACCGAAGATACCGGCATCCTACGCACGGCAAAACTCTTCCAAGACGGTGCGACGTTCCCCATGATGTTCTATGTGGAAGCGCGCGATAACGACGGTCAAGAGCTGGGTTCGCATCACACACGCGCACGCATTGTGATCAATCAGATAACCGATCAGCATCGCATGTCTTTGGTCTTCTCCGATTCGGCGCCAAATGAGATACGCAATCACTACAGCGCTTTGGAAGAACTATTGGAAGAGAAGACCAATGGACTCATTAGCGGAATAGAGCGCTTCAGTAATCGTAAAATTTTGACAGAGAATGGCACGATCATTGAAAATCCCGCCGCAACGGATGTCTGGTTCTACTTGATCGATCCCAAATCCGAGCAGATACTGCCGCGCAATGATACCACGGTGCGTGAGGCGTTACTGGAGCCGACAGCTCGCGCTGAGCTCAACTTTGCCGCGTCTGGTGTGGCGCATGCGACCGCTGAGGGTATATATGCGCCCATTGAGATGAAGCAGCAAGTGACCAGGGTAGGCAACGATTGGAAGTGTTTGTATTTTTGTATTAAATTGTATTTAATGTTTCGTTCTAGGTTAAAGCGGCTATAGCAATCAATGATGACGTATTCCCATACACGCTAATCGCCATCTCGATAATCATACTCATACTCGGCACAATCGGCATCATCTACATTTGCATCTCGTGGTCTAAGTGAGTTTGGAGCGAATGTAATTTAATGTCTTAAATTAAAATATTTGCTTTCCTCCTCCCCTGTTAGGTACAAGAACTTCAAACAGCGCATGCGCCAATATGCCGCGCCCAGCCCCACGCGCTACGACCCGGTAATTGTAAATTCGCAAACGGCCAACTCCGGCGATGCCGTCACTAATATGAAGGAGTATGAGACGCAAGTGCTGGCCATGGCTGTGCCACCAGACGGCGATGATGATCTCCAGTTGGACTTTAGCGCCAAGAATCATGCCTTCTCGCTGGACAACGTCAGCTACATTACGCACAAAGAGAACGGCACGAGTGGCGGTCAGGCGAGTCCATCGCATTCGGATGCAACAACCGCCACAATCACCACACTGCGTCGCAATAACAATAACAACAATTTGAATAATATGGCGCATAATAATAGCAATAACAATAATAATAACGGCATGAATAATCGCCAGAACACATTCAATCGCACGCTGGAAATGAATGCACGCAACAATGCGAACCCGCTAGCGGCGGCCGCAAATGGCACGCTGCCCGGCACTTTGACGCTGGGTCGTCTCAAGCATCAAAATGGCGCCACCCACTACCAGAACGGTGGCTACAAGCTCGACGCTGTGAGTCGCAATAATCTGGCGAATCTACAGAACAATAGCTACAGCACAATGGGTCGGCGGGGAAATACATTTGGCGGGCCAAATGGTCTAAACAGCTTGAATGGCGGCGCTGCTGACGGTAGCGGGAATGTTGGTGAGTTGATGACGAACACGCTGGGACGCAACAGTCATCAGCATCATCACCTCAACAGTCGCGGCTATGCGGACGTGCCGATAACGAACCCGCTCTTTCAACGGTAAGTTGTTTGAAGTGGAAATTTTTTGAAGTGGAAGTTTATTGATAAGGCTAAGGGACAGAGCTCGCAGGAGGTAGCGAACACAGTTTGTTTTTGCAATAAGTGAAGATGAAGACCCTTCTTAAAGTATACTATAGCCCAATATTTTTACTTCTTACGTCTTTTTTTATGTCATACAGTTTTGAGTAAAGTTTGTGGTGTTGCCGGAACAAAATAATTTTACATTTTTATGAGAGAGTTGCCACTTAATTGGTTCGAAAATTTTGAAAAAATCGACATACTACTATAAATATACAGCTTTTGAATGAGAGTTTAACAATTTAAATAATTTATAAGTATTTATTAGTGAGAAGACGCACATTTATCAAAATTAAAAAAAAATATTTAACAAAATATTTTTAAAGATTTGTGGTATTGCTACCTATCAAAACTACAAGTCATAAAAGAAATATTATATTTAGTTGGGAATTTAGTGCCAAATATTTTGATATTTTTAAACGCCTGTATTTAAGTATTTTTAATAAAAGAGTTGCCCTCTAATTGGTTTCCCAACTAATAATTTTTTAAAACTTTGCAAAAATTCGATGTAAGAATGCAGTTTTTAGATAAGCATCATACAAAAATTTTTTGGAGTTGCCACCTAATTTAAATTTTTTGTAATTTTGCAGTGAGTAGACACGCATTTATCAACAATTAAAATAAAATTTAACAAAATATTCTTAGTCTTGTGTTCCAGTAATGTTAACAAAAGAGTTGCCACCTAATTGTTTTCCTATTTAATTATTTTGGAGAATTTTTCAAAACTTTGACATAAATATGCAGCTTATTTAAAAGCCTCATACAAAAAGCATTGGCGCAAAAAGTTGTTGCGTTACCATCTAATTTAAATTTTTAAATTAACAAATTTTTGGAACTTTACAGTGAGAAGACGATGAAAATTTCAAAATAAGATATAATGTGCGTGTCAGCGTGTTTTTTAATAGAGTAATGCTTAAAAAATTGGCTTAAATCTTATAAACAATTAATTAACAGTATTGCCATAAAAACAAAATATTTTAATTTTCAAATTATTTGTAAAAATACACCATGAAATTGCGATATAAAAATTCAATATTACACCCAAAAACATTTATACCGTTTATGTTTGACTTCTTCACTTCTTTATAAGAATGAAATTATGATATTATATATTAAAAAAAAATACCGCAAGACTTTTTTGACAAACTATTATATTGCTATTTTCCTTTTTATTTTCTTTAATTGCAGTACTCAGTATACTTTTTTTTGTTTTTGTAATTTCAATTGATTAATATTTATTTGCACTCTTTTCAGCTCCAATGGGGACCTGAGCCACATAAGTACCACCAATGAAAATGTCACTTTCGGCAAGCGTGACTATGGACAATTAGGCTTCTCTTATTTAAATGATTTAGATCGTTCAGAGGTTGAGACGACAACGGAGCTGTAAAATTAAATAATATTGAAAACCAACGAATATTTACGACAATTTTTTAAAAAGCTAACAAAATAGTAAACACTTATGAGCAGCTGGAGAGAATATAAAATCGAATTAGAAAGCGAAATTATAAAAAAAAAAATATAAAATAATAATTTCTTTCAGACTGCAAAGCGCACTTTAGATACTAAAAATTTACTAACTACTCTCCAGGTTCTCTCTTTTGAAACGGCTCATTTGTGTAGAGCAAACGAACAAATATAATAACAGTAACCCACACAATGCCAAACTGAAATAGTTAAGGAAAATCAACTAAATACCTTGACTCATAAGTACTGTATGATAATAAAACAAATAATGTATGTATGTGTAATGTTAAATAATTGCATTACTTAGCTGCCACTGCATACAAATATTCACTTTGTAGAAATCTTCATTTTCCGAACGAAAATATTTTGCAATTTATTATGCGTATATGTACATGTATGTTTGTATGTAACGAAATGTTGCCATTAAGTAATCAAACTTAGTTTAGCTCAGCATAGGGTAATCTAAAATTAGCTTTTCTACTGCAAATGTATGTATGTAATATAGTAATTAAGTAGTCTAAGCTTGTAAATACAACTAGAAATACAATATATACTAGAAATATGCAAATTTATCAAGTTCTATGTACATATGTACATGTATTGTATAACAATAGATAAATACTTGTAAAATGCAGCTGTTGAATGTAATGATTACTTTTTTGCGTATGAGAAATATGTTTTAGGTGAAAATACATTTTTTAAAGTCATTAGTTGTTAGAAAGCTTGAAAAGGAGTAGGCATAATATTGAGCAATAAAATTTGTGTGAAAAAATGTATGCTTTACGCTTGAAATGTTTAGTTGTTGTAGGAAATTTTTGAATGGAGAAATATGTTTCTAAAAAGGTTTAATGACACTGTATGAAGAAGAAAGAAATATTGCATACAAACAGCTTTATAAAATTTTAAATATTTTCTGCATGTTAATTATGTTGTTGTTGTAGCTGCATAAAGTAACTGTTGAAATAACTTTTGTCACTTCAGCTTGCATTGCAAACAACTATTTCAAGTATATTTCGGCAGATACAACAACAATAATAAGCCATGCATTGCTATTATTCGCTTGTTGTTGCTGTTGTAGTAGAGTAAAATTAAAATTACACAAGTTCAATGATTTAAAAAATTAATATGCTAAAAGAATATTTAGGGTAAGTTAACAATATTTAGAATTGCTAAAAAAATTAAATGGAAACTTAGTTAAATCTTTTTCTGTAACCAAAATATTTTTCTGTAAAAATCATAACCATTTAAAACGGCCGTTTAGGAAAAGCATAGAAAACTCGAAAAAAATAATGTTGCCAGTAACATGTTGCAAGCCAAGTCTAAACTTGTGATAATTATTTCCAACAAATTATCACTTTTCAAAGTTGCGGTATTTGAACTAGCCCCACGAATTCTCAGTAACATGTTGCTGAAACAAATCTTGCAAAACCCAAAGACGTCCCAGCAACATGCATTTTGTAAAGCCGTGGTTCTTACAGTGCATATGTTGAAAATGAAAATTTATTGCAATAATCAAAAACCTAATAGCCGACCAAAAGAAATGTAATTAGCAACATGTTGCGGCAATATTCAAAGTGCTCTTTAAGCTTAAATTTGGACCTGAGATGGAAATTTTGTGCAACGTTCTGTACAAATTTTCTTTTAAAAATATTTTGCGAATATAACGCAGTGTTTTACTTAACGTAATATCCCAACATAAAAATTTCGTGCTCTTCATAATATTTCTTGCAATAATTTTCAATCACATACCACAAAAAAGTCTTCTCTTTAACAAAACTCTTACTTCAGCAATTTCTTTTTTAAATAAATGCATTTGAACTCCCAAAATTTATATTAAGCTTTCTAAACTTTGAAATAGCAAAAATACATTTGTTGAAATAATAAAAATTTGTATAAAACTTTAATTTTTTAAATGTATAAACAAGAATGTATGTAATTATAACTAAACTAGTAATTAGAATAATTTAGTTTATGTATGTAGCGAACAAAAATGTATGTACATAAATTGGTTAAAGAGCGAAATTATATGCCTAAACTGGACTAGTTAAATAAATATCGAATTAATAAAAAAAATAAAAAATTTGTTTCAGTTATCAGAAATATTGATTGCTCTTAGTCATACAGTTTACTCACACATATATACAAGAGAATATTGTTGCTCGCTGGCAACGGAATTTTACAGTTACGAATATTGCGTTGTATATACATGTATTGAGTATTTCTAACAATTGGATATTTTTTTTTAAAGAAAATTGAAATCACTGCCCTAAAGCAATTTTTGGTACGCCTTCACTCAACAACCAGCGCTTTGCACGCCACAGGGTAATGATTTGAAAGTTTAGACTGCTGGCGCCTGTTTGTAGGCAATACTTGTAGTCACACCGTGGATGCGCCACCATTGCCAGCGCGGCAAAAACTGTGACAGCCGCCTGCCTACTCGGCATTCATGAGCGCCTGGTGGAAGTCGACACTGTTGAGCAAACCAAAAATTTGGTTTTCGGCGCACACACCTACAAACAATCTATATGCCCATTTAGTATAGAAGCAAAATAGTTTGTAATACAAAAAGTAAGTGAGTTTACTTACCATACAATATGTGTGTCACATTAAAGATAATGAAAATAGAATTACTTTAGAAGTATTTTTAGTACTAAAATACAGTCAATTTTAATCGAATAAATTAACGAACGCCTAAGCTGCTCTACATGACTCATTTTTGCTATGGTTAAAGCTTTCCAGTTCTCAGTAGACTCAGTAGACATGAGTGTCTTTAAATTTTGCACCGTAAAACTACCACCGAGTGCAGTTTAAAGTTTTTCTCTTGTACTTAAAAAGGCAGGGAAATAAAATAATATATGCTCAGAGTCTTCAAAGCCCCTGAACACTACCTTTGCGAGTAAAAATCGTCATCTTGGCCGCACGCAGCCTTCATTTGTCATCGTTCTTGATAAGGCAGTAAGGAAACCCATTGACCCAGGCCGTTTATGTACTCATTGCATTTGCTCCGGAGTCATCTAGGTGACTGCTACCACAATAAGGTCGTCTACATATGCTACAAATTTAACGGCTTTTGGTTGGTGTCTCTTTAGCTCCCCATCATACTTGAGGTTCCATAGAAGAGTGCCTAGACCGAGCCTTTCGGTACTCCGCTCGAAATGGAGTAGCTCTTGGTGCCTTTATCGGTATCGAATAACAGTTGCCTATTTTCAAAATAACTCCTAATATTATTCAGTTCCGATTATGTATGTATACTTTGTTGATATGTATTGTATATAGGTATATAGGTATACATATATGTGTACATCTAATTGTGCTTTTAGACATTTTGAAAATAAAACAATTTTTAATTTTAGAAGTACTAAAAAGTTTTTGGGCATAAATTTTGTTAGTCAGATTCGATTTTTGCGAAACTTATAAAACAATAATCCGACCAAGCCTTTAACCACTCTATTATGCAAAACCAGAATATATATATTTCTGTGTCATTTCTTTGAAGCGTAAGCAGCAACATGTTTTAAATATTTATCCGAAATTCACAGTATTTTGGTGGAAAGTAGTATTTTTGGCTTGAAAGAAGCCCAGCCTTTCTTACAAGACTTATTAACCAGACCATACTTCTTCTTACTACCATTTAGTCCGCTGGATGTAGAACACCCTCTCTGAAAAACGGTTAACATCAAAACAATTTTTCAAATATTGGCTTCATTGATTATTGGCCGCCACGCCCGTGCAGATATTTAGAGATGGACTACACAAATTGCTATACACATGGGAAAATGCTTCAGATATGCAGTACCTTCAATACTGTATTTCCTAAATAAACGTTAAAATATATTTATATCAATTTTGTTTAATGCTACAATAGTATACATAAACGCTTAAAATTATAAGGATGCTACTAAAACATATTATATAATCTATTTGGTCTAGTTTTGAGGGTATTAAAACGACTATTACATAACAATAGTTTACTATTTTTCACCATGACCCTTCCACTAATAACAAAAAGTAAAATTTCTTAAAATCTCAACAAAGAAATCTCTTTTGAGAACAGCACAATTTTACAAGCATAAAATATTTATCAATTATAATAGATTAATACTACATATTTGAATAATTAGAAATTATAAATAAACTGTTTACAACCGATAACGGAAATACACACATATACACAGGTATATTTTAGTTCGTTACTCGTTTATGCTCACGCGAACAGATCCCTAACGAGTTGAGCGAATATCCGACGCCTAGTCGAGCAAACCACGAACTGTCTTCAGCTTAGCCGTTTATTTACAAGCTTACATTACTAAAACCATTAGAACAATTAGTAACAGTATTTCTACATTACTGCCAAAATCTAACTATCCTATTTATTGCCACCAAGCCACATTTGTATCTGAGCAGAACTGCGTCCTTTCGTCTCCAACACCATGAAGGCCACATAAAGTGTCGCGCTGAGTGTACAAAAACCGAAGAACCAGAAAGTCATGTCCGAGCCCCAAGCGGTGATCATCGAACCGAAACACTTGGTCACCACAAAGACGGAGAACCAATTGGACATGACAGTCAGCGCCACAGCGGTGGCCTTAACATCGGGCAGGAAGAGTTCACCCATCATCAACCATGGAATGGGACCATAACCGATCGAGAAGACTATCATGAAGAGCACTACGCAAAGTAATGGCAGCCAACCTATTGAGGAGACATCTTTACCGCCGTCCTTCATTTGGAAGTAAACACCCAAAATGGCTAGGCAAATAGTCATCATGGTACTACTAAAGAGCAACAGCACTTTACGACCGGCGCGCTCAATCAGGAGCGAGGATGTTAGAGTCATAACGACCTGCACGAAACCGACGATAATTGAACAAACTGAAGGATCCAAAGTGCTGCCGGCCGACTGGAAGATGGGCACGGTATAGAAGATGACAGCGTTAATGCCGGAAAACTGTTGGAAGAACATCAGCAACATGGAGATGATGAGACCTTTAAGGGCGGCCGGATTGCGGAAGAGATCTAGAAACGAGGCATCATCACCGGCCTGATCCAGATCGGTTTGTATCATTTGTATAGCCGAACGAGAGTCACAATAGCGACCCCAAAGCCACTTCAAAGACAAAGCAGCATCGCCGCGACGGCCCTGTGTGCAACGCGGAATTGGAGAGTTATTGTTTATAACTTGTTTCTAATAAGGCTTGAGCGCAAACTCACCTTTTTCAACAAATAGGTGGGCGTCTCCGGTAGCATTAGCATACCAATGAACAATGCAATCGGCACTGTTAGACAGAGCACGCTCAGTGTGGTCCATGACACCACAGCACCAATGAGATAAACCAAAAGAATGCCGAAGGTCAACAACAATTGAAAGAGTGTGCCCAGCGTGCCGCGTATACTCGTCTCAGCGATCTCAGAAATGTACATGGGTGCAACTACGCAGAAGCTGCCGGTCGAAACACCTATAAGTAAGTTGTGTAGTTAGTGTAAATTTTTGCCGGTGCTCAATATCGTGTCTATTTACCAATTACGAAACGTCCAAAGTACAGCCAACCAGCCGATTTGGCGAAAATAATCGCCAACCATGCCACAATGAAGGGCACATCCATAACAAGCGCGGTGTAACGTCTGCCAATCGCATCAGCTATATAGCCGGTGGGTAAAGCGCCAAAGAAGGCACCAATCGCAACCAATGAACTGACCCAAGTCTCTGTAAATGAAATAGAAATTTTATCAGATCGATATTTTTATCAACGTTGAAGTATGAGTTCCTTCATTATTAGTGGTAAAGCTCTAAGATTGGTTTAAGTTAACTGATATTTTTGAAGGCACCTTTTGCCAACAGGTGCCATTGAGAAGTAAAGTTCTCACTCGACAAACGTAGACCAAACTCCAAAAGTTACTCATCATCCCCTTGCTGCTATACGATACAAAGGCAGGAAAGATGACAACATCGGAGGAGTCATCCCTACAAGTTTTCGAGAGAAAGGTTCTACGGAGGGTTAATTTATTACAAGGGATATGAGATGAATTACAGAGTTTTATGGGAAAATCAATGTGGATTTTTTGCTCGGCTCTTCTGGGTCCGGTGATCTAAAGCGGAAATGTATCCACAATTTTTCGTTGATGGTATTTATCACACACTTGCCCAGCTCTCTTGAGTTAAAAAAGAATCTAAAGCTTTTGGTATTGCTCATCGTCACCGTGTCGGTTTTGCGGGAATACTAAATGCAGACAGACGACGAAGAGGTGGTGTATGTCGATCATATTTTCACGGGTTTTTGCAACCATTGTGGAATGGTAATTTCTGCTCAGTTGTTGATTTACTAAGCCTAGAGAAACACTAATAAGGTCCAATAAGTTTTTTGACAGTGGGCATTCATCTTTTAAACAATACGTTCGGTAGACCTTATATGCAGATTGTCGGGTCTCTCTTTACTTGGATTGGACAGAGCACACTTAAATTCCAATCGTCATGCAACTTTCGTCTGTTGTAAAGTATGCACAAAGAGAGCAGATGCTTCTGATCAGTTCTTTGTCGCCATATTTGCTCGGCCAGCAATCCATCGGCCCCGCCGCTTTGCTGTTCTTCAGACGGGTAATTGCTATTCGAACTTCTTCATGGTTGGGTAATGGAACGTCTGCTCCATCGTTATCCATTGTGCAATCGAGTTCGCCTTCTCCTGGCATTATGCTTTCACTGTCATTCAGCAGCGTGGAGAAGTATTCCTTCGTACAAGAATACGCTCCTTCTGTTAGTATCCGCAAGTTTTCTTAAAATTTTCAGCTTTGCAAGCCTCGGCCTCTCTCTCTCTCTCTCTTTGCAGAATTGTAATGCTTTTATTTACTTATTTTATTCACACATACATATGTACATGCAGGTCCACACGTTATTAGCATAACTATAAAAATTCAAATGTGTAACCGCAGAGTCTTGGCTAACCACCTAAACCTCTGAGTAAAATCTCCTTCTTCTCCGCCTACATTAAGTAACAGCGCGTGTCACCGTTACAATGAATTGAATTTCTAATTTACCTAATGCAATCTATTTATAAGTCAGAGTACTATTTACCTTTGCTACTAGAGCGGCTATAAATCAATTGAAATCAAAAACCATTGTTTATTTACAACCCCGACAGAGGTAGTGAAAGCCGCAAGAAAGAAAGGGGGCAAAAGTGCAAAGAGTGAATGCATTCGCGTATCAATGGCAGCCACACGCAAACACGCGTCCACAGGTATTTGCGGAATAAAGGAATTGAGGGCGCCTATTGTCGGTGTTATGAAAGAAAGTTGAAATATTTCAAGTATGTTGTAAAAAGCTCACTTTAATGATGGCAATTAAGGGACAAATCAATCAATTAGAAATTAAAAGCCACCTAGTCTCAAATTATTAGTGAAAAGTGCATTTTAATTAAGAAATTATTACCAACAACAGCAAAGAGGACTTACGTTGCTCGAGCGTCAGCTGCAAGCCCGATGAATCCGCCGTTGGCGTCGCTGCCGTCGTCGTGGTTGTGGTCGCATTGGTAATCGAGGTTGAATTGGTAATCGTGGCATTTGTGTCCTTAATTACTTCAACGGGTGGTGCGCTTATTTGTGGCAACACTGGCGATGTCCATGCTAGCGCTGTACCAGCAGCTACAGCACCGAGGCAAACTGTCGGATATTTGAGGAAATAAAGAGAAATTGTTCAATAAGTGTGTCAACTTCGTAAAGAATTAGATATATTATATATATTTCAATTGCATTTTTAAATAAAAGTTTTATTAAAAT
>NW_017537578.1:329125-333552 GCF_001853355.1 Bactrocera latifrons
TTTATTTTAATATTATAAAATATTATAGACTAGATTTTTTATATCTTTTTTTTAAGTACTTACCAACCAGTGCTGCAACATATTGCATCTTTTTGGAGGTTCGCACCGCACCATCCTGCAGCGGATCGTAAAGCATTGGATTACGCGCGTTGGGCTCATTGTCCTCTTGACTGACGGTCTATAAAGAAAAGAAAATGTGTGTCTTTAAATTTTGTAAAGGATGTAAAATAAATAAAAATATTAGGAAGTGTGAAGCTTGGCTTACGTTTCTGACTTAAAAATTAAGTATATAAACAAGATATATATTAGGAATGGTCCTAATTCAACAGTGATATAATAGCCTCTTAGACACCTTCAAGAAATTTTCACCAATTATGAGCTCCTAATTGTTACGAAAAAGTCCTCCACATTACCTTGGAAGAGGTGCGGCTGGGTACATGTGGAGGCTCGGGCAAGAGCACGCTGAAATTCTTCAATGTTTCGATTGAATTCCTTAAAATCTCTATTATAATATCGGAGAACCTTGTCCTGGCAGTTCCTTCTTAGCTTACATACCTGTGAGAGACTTGCGGACGATGGGAAACCTTCGAAGAGAGGTGCAGTGAGTGGTTTCACGCATGGATCGAAGTTAAGATGGAAAGTAGGTGTTGGTGACCATTGTAGCGCCTTTCAAGCGGAGGTGGCTGTCATCAAGGTAGCAGTAGATATATTGCTCCCAAGTTCAGCTTCCTTCAAAGAGATATGGCTTTGAGTTCGCTCACTAGTCAAGGAGTGTACGATGTCATAAGAAATAGCTTCCGGCTTCTTTTATATGAGACTTAAATGGGTGTCCAGTCACAGCAGAATGCCCATTGATTTTGGATCAAATTTCTTAAAAAACTACATTTGAGTTTTAGATATATAATGATTTTTTTCATTGAGCTATAAAATTTATGAGTAGTAAAATTTGTAGAGCATTCATTTTCCTACAAAATGTATAAGGTTTCTTTTATTAGAAAACTTGTCGAAAATACTTGAATGAGACAGATCGCCGACAACCATCTTTGTCAACTTAAAAACCACTCTATGAAAGAGATATTCATGAACTCTTAAATCATAACTCTGAGTTTGGTTATCACAAAAGATGTATATTTCAACTTCCATGTGATCAACTCCGAAACCTTATCTAACCCTACCTAAGCAGTCAAGTATAAAGTAATTTAAGAAAAGCATTAGATAATTCATACTGGGAAAATTCTATTAAAGTATTTTAATAGCAATCGACTTTGTTGACAAAATGTTCAATTGTTTCTTAAATTAATTAACGCGAAAATAGTTCCACTCTCTCTTTCTCCTCATTGAATGTTGAAGTGTAGGTAATCATTTATGTTTTCACTTTAGATTATAATGTGAGACATACATATATATATATATAGAGTATATGAACAAATGTCTATTAAAATAATGGAAAGTTCTTTAATTGGCTCTTGAGTCAGAGCAACGGAAAATACCCACAGACTGGCCACAATTCAATAATTAAAGAATATTTAATATTATTAAAAATATCGATGGCAAATCAATCACTTGTCACTTGCAGTATTTACTAGTTCAAGTTCATTGTCGCGCTTGTTGAATTGAATCTTTAATTTATTGCGTTTAAATAATTTCACTTTTTATTGTTGTTGTATTGTATTTGTGCCAAACGATTGAATTGCATGTAAATGTTCGCTTGTACGCTCTTCCTTTAATTGCTGCTGATGGCTGGTTCGTCCGCTCGCAGTGCATACATGCACATACCTGTGTCAATATGTGAGTATGTAGTATATCACATGCTGCCGACAGCGCCCCTCACAACCCGCCCACCGCGTCATCCAAGTGACGGCGAGTCGATGCCGCTAAATTTAAACTCGCTCACTGCGTTCCTCACGTGCCATTGAATTAGCGTAAGAGTCGCTGCGGCGCCACCGAAGCTATCGCATTGGCAGCCTCAATAAGATCACAACAAACATCCGCGGCATTTACCGTTAGCGCTAGCAATCCATCGCAGCGGCAAAACAAATGAGAAGAAGCGAAGAGGAGCAAGTGGCGAGTTTCGGTGTGTGTTGAACACACATACTTGTACATATGTTCAGATGTTTCTACATAAATATATATTAAATATATTAGTATATGTAAAAACAAGAGTCCATCTATCTAGGTTATTTTTAAAACCCTGTGGGCGTGTCAAATGCCACACAGTCAAACACACGTTTGTCTCGATGGGCACCGTGTCAAAATTTTGGACGCCACCGTACTTAATTATCGAGAAATAGTTTGAAAAATGCATGTAAGTAAAACAATTTATATCTTTCATTAGCATTTTGTAAATATTTAATATGAAGTCTTTTGGCATCCTGCCATATACGCAAAATATTTTGCAAATATCAGCATACATGCCTCTGTACTGTCCTATAGATTTTTCATTAATTGCAGTGCGCATCCACCGACACATTGTTTACTTATCTTTAGCACACCCACATATTTACCACATACGCCAAAAACATTCATAGGGACATACATGTATGTATATACATATACTACAAGCTTTTATGTGAATGTGAGTTAGGGGGAAACTATTTATTTATTTCATTTGACATTTGTAATATAAGACTTATCTTAAATTACAAAACTTTCATAAAAGCTCTTATAAAGCCGTTTAAAGCTCACAAAACGAATGAAAGCTTTCATTAAGCTTTTTCCAGCTCATAAAACTTATTGAAGCTTTTACGAATCTATTGAAAGCACTCACAAAGCTTTTGAAAGCTCTTACAAAGCTTATGAAAGCTCCCATAAACATTTTGAAAGCTCCTTCACAGCTCTCGAAAGTTCATTAAACTTATGAAAGCTTTCACAAAGCTACTGAAAGCTCTACTCTACTCTTATAAAACTTACTAAAGCTTTCATAAATCTTTTTAAAACTTTTGCAAAGCTATTGAAAGCTCTTCTACAGCTTACGAAAGCTTTTATAAAGCTTATCAAAGCTCTCAAAAATCTTCATAAAAGCTTTAATTAGGCTTTTGAAAACTATTAAAATCCCTAATTGAACTTATGAAAGCTCTTATAAAGCTTACGAAAGCTTCCATAAAGCTTTTGAAAGCTCTTGAAAGCTTTCATTTAGCTAGTGAAAGCTCTAATAAAGCCAATGAAAGCTCGTAAAACTTTCTAAAGGCCTTATAGACCTTTCATAAAGATGTTGAAAGCTTTTATAAAGCATAACAAAGACTTTTATGAAGAAAAAAATTTTGATATATGTCAATAAAACAGTAAAGTAATATTTGAGAGTAAATTTAAAGCAAGTTATATGATTGCGTTAAAAATTATATTATTGAAATGTATTCTCAAGTAAATGGAAAACTCACTAAGTAAGTCCAGAAATCAAACGTGTGAATTATTATTATCATTTGTTTCTCAAGAACTTAAGAATTTTGTTAAGCATTTGGAATCACCCTAATGTATCATACATACATGCATACAGGAAAGTTTATATTTATCTTTTGGCTAGATGATTTGTTTGGTCCATTTTTGAGAAATGCCAACGCAGGTGCATAGTCATTAGAGCTGAAGATTCGACTGCAATGTTGATGTCTTTAAAGCTTACACAAAAATATTCTATCAAAACAACTTAAATTTTACGTGTATTTATGCATACTCATAAAAGTGCATATGGGCATCTACGTAAATATAGACACGTGTGAAACCATTTCCCATGACGACTGAGTTATTATAAATTTATTTGCTGAGCATTTGGGGTGTGTCTGATTAAGAGTATATTTCCATGAAAGAACGTATTTACGTATACAGAGTGGAAGTCCCAACCGATTCTTGATCTGTTGATTCAGGGTAAAAAAAAATTATATTATTGCTGGAGTAGCAGAATACATTGCCCAAATAACTGAAAACCTGCTGAAAAGCTTATACACTTTGGTCAAAATCTGACACTATACCGGTTAAATATACGTTACGATTCCGGTACACTGCAGTTAAGCTTTAAGACTTTATTAATAAAAATCAAAACTAAATTAAAAGACTAA
This sequence comes from Bactrocera latifrons, assembly GCF_001853355.1. Taxonomy (NCBI): domain Eukaryota; kingdom Metazoa; phylum Arthropoda; class Insecta; order Diptera; family Tephritidae; genus Bactrocera; species Bactrocera latifrons. The sequence continues at coordinate 333,175 of NW_017537578.1, forward strand.
GTCTATTTTTTATATAATTTTCATTGAATACAGATTTTTAGCTCTAAAACAACACTAAAAACCGATAGTGGAATCTGAGAAAAATTATTTCGAATCTTTTTCATTATTCTAAGATACTATAGATCACATAGAAAATTTCAGAGGCATAAATGTAGATCAGAATTGTCGAAAATTTCGAATATATAATGTGTCCAAAGTTTATTTACCGGAAATTTGGTTCAGATCTACATATGTATATATAGCACAGTTTTCGAGACAATTATTGCATATATTTATTCATTTATCCTGCACATAACTTGAGCCAAGGAAAGGTTTAAGACAATTTCTTCTTCTTCAAAAACACCTTTCATATTTTTATATAATATTTTTATTTTATTT
>NW_017537578.1:333861-380387 GCF_001853355.1 Bactrocera latifrons
TCAACTTTTACAAGGCAAAGGCCTGGTTTGTACTTTCCTAGATATTTATTATTTTGACTCAACCGTTTGGTGTGAATTCCGCGCGAAGACTGCCAACTCATTGACACTCGCAGTATTGGCCGCTCGAGCTATATCATTAAGCGGATACGCTCTTCGACGAAACACAATTATTTCGTTTTTCAGAACAGTCTTCGAAAACATTCGCTTTATTTATAWTTTGCATACAATTGGATGTAGTGTTCGAGTCGCCACATTTCTGCAGATTTTCTTTTTAGTTTCTGTTTGGCTTTTATTTAGTATTTGCACGATTTGCTCTTCACCATATGACTCTATGTGCGTTTGTAGTACTATGGTTGTATATTTATTAGGGCGATTCAAAAAAAAAAAATTTTTTTGTCGTTTGGTACTCTGAAAAATGGGTTCCTAGACACCTCTAAGCGAGCCTCTCCAAGAATAAGTTCTTAATTGTAACGGGAAGGTCCTTCTACTTACAATTTTCTACAATATTTTTTCTTATTATCATATAGAAAGTTTTATATCTCGCTTCCAACTACTTGAAAAAATATCTTGTTCCTTTGATTTTGTAGGAAATTGAATGCTCTACAAAAAAGGTCTATACGATTTTTTCGTAAACCTAACCGTTTAAAAGATATAAAAATTTCCCAAAAATAATCAAACTTTAACTGTTGATTATTTTTGGGATTTTTTTTATTTCTTATGAATTTTATAACTCAATGAAATAAAATCATTGCGAATTATGAAACTCATAGTTTTGTAGGAAATTTACTGCTCTATAAAAATGATATCTTATGATTTTTCGGTTAAGTTAGGCATTTACAAGATATTCATCGTCAAACATCAATGCATATTAGGGTGAATCAAAAAAAAAAAAAATTTCGTTTGGTACTCTGAAAAATAGGTCCCTATACACCTCTCAGAAACCTCTCCAAGAATGAGTTCGCAATTGTAACGGGAAGGTCCTTTTTTTGAATCACCCTAATAGATATATCTACAAATATGTTAGTTGTAGTTGGATGTGTAAATGTTTTGATTTTCAACGTTTCAGTTCATTCCCTAATTATATTTTATACCGCTTCACTCAATTTCACTGCTGTTTTAATTGATTTTGTTACAAAGTTCTTAAGCGAAACACTGGGCTATGACTGAACATATACTCTAGAGAAACTGTAATGTCGGTTTACATTTTGGAAGTTCTTACAAACGATAACAGAGATTTTTGGTGACATTCAAGTATATTATGTCAGTTAATATTATCAGATTTTCAAGTCACCACAACTAAGCTGAAAAGACTTAGTGATGTGTAGTTCCAAAAATTATGAATAATTTCATTTAAAGATAGTCCGAGCATTACCTCATTAACGGGTTCTTATTAAATATTGCTATTCTAACGCCACAGTAGCGAAAATGTAATATTTTACAGTTTACAAAATGAACAGTTACAGGTACATGTCCATGTCTTGTTAACAACAACTTCAAAAATAAACTTTATGCGGACTCTCTGTGTGTAGAGTTTTATGCTTTGAATACTGAAAACAGCTTGAGGTACAATTTTTTTTATTGACGAAGACATTAAGCCGGAAATGGGCCTATCTGAGCAAATAATTTTTCTATGAAGGGATTTTCTCAACGTGTATTTAAAGTAACGTGAATTTGCTTGATAATTTTTGTAATTTCTAAGTGTTGCACGTGATATGATGAAATGGCAAACCTTAGTGAGCACACTGACAAAAATTTAAATAAATTAATAAACAAGCATAATTGGTTTTACCCTATTAGGATGGTAAGGATTAGACTTGTCATCGAGGTCATCCGACGAAACGTGCTGTTTCGACGAGGCATTCAAAGAGACGGTTAGTGTCATTCGGAGACTCGTTGCTTGCAGGACATATATATGATATGTCAGGCTCGATTCTGGATAAGTAGGAGTTTAACCTGCTACAGTATCCAGAGCGAAGGGTCACTCTCGATTGTCGTGGCAACTTAAGCTTTTCGTCTGCAATGGGTGGGGTTTTGACGAAAAGTACGCCATTCGCTGAGAGAGAACCTCTTGAAAAACACGGCATCCCTATTGGTTTTCGCTGTATATCTATAAACTATGTCATGAAATAAAAATCTCCATTAACACTCGAGTTCAGTCAATCTAGGCCAAATTTGAGTTGGCCTCAGAAATGTAAACAACTAGTTTCTAAATTAAGAAATATCTATTCTATTGTAGGAATACAGCTAGCTTTAAGTCAACTACGTAAACCATGTATTTAAGGTATGAAAGTCAATAAACGCAAATTGTATGTCTGCATCAATAATTTATACATTCTAAAGCGCAAAACGCACAGCGGTTCGCTAGCTGGTCATGTCGTCTGAATGGATGAAAACACTGCAGCTCAGAGAGTATTCAACGCAGTACACCGACTTGGGAAGCAGACCTCCACTCCTATAAATCGATAAATTAACCCAAATTGCAAATACCAAAATATTCCTTACCTTTCACTTAATATTTGCTTAAAGTGGAATTTACTGCAACAAAATCTAGTCAAATCCTTAACCTTTGAGTGTGTTGGTGTATTTAACATCACTGCTTTTCGCCACACCCGCCTTCCTTTAAATACTGCGAGGTGCGCGCCGCCAATTATCTAGTTTACTACTTCCTGCTTGAATGCGCGGCAATGCAGAAATTATTGCTCCATTAACGCACAAATCGTGCGCCACCTTCCCCTTTGAGACACCGTGACGTCAGAGTTGTACCAACAATTTCGATTTGCATTGCGCACTCAACGGAGAAAATAAGAATATATTTGCATATGTATATTCATATATATGAAAATGTATTTATACAATTGCTACTGCTTGTACAAAAAAAATAATTGTGTAAAAAATATATTTTTTTGCTTACATAAAGTTAAATGCACCCAATTCTATTGAAAGGCGTAAACAAATGTGAAAATTTCGCTGAGAAGAATTCGCAAATTTCTCAACCGCACGAGAATGTGCTCTTCGAAATCGCAATTTTTCGATTTATTTATATTTTTTGTATAATTCATTTCAAAGCGACTGCAGAACACACACCCACTTTTGGGAAAGTACGTATGTATAGCTTGTAGTATATAGTAAGTGCAAATAGTAACACGACGGACAAATAGAGAATATGTAACTAGACTTGGTCTCGACATGGTTGCAGAATTAATGAAAATATCTTTGAAACCAATATATAGAAGTCGAAAGCACTGAAGCGATGTTTTTTAACTAGCGGCAATTGAGAGTCCTCAATCTTCTCTCTCGACGAACAAATAACAAACTCTATAAGTCTTTCGTTATTATCGTTCTGCTATTCTGATGAGTCGACGTTACGAGTTTTCGAGGGAAAGGTTCTGCAGAAGATTTATGGTCTTTGCGCATTGGCAACGGCTARTATCGCATTCGATGGAACGATGAGCTGTTCGAGATATACGACGGCATTGACATATCGACTCATATCGAATTAAGGGATAATGGCTACGCTAGCTAGGTCATGTCGTCCGAATTGATAAAAACACTCCCCCACCGTGGGAAGTATGGGAACACCTTCACTTCGTTGGAAATGCCAGGTGGAGAAGGACCTGGCTGCACTTGGAATCTCCAATTGGCGTCAAACAGCAAAAACAAATAACATTTGGTGTCCAGTTGTAACTCTATAACCGTGTAAGCGGTGTCTACCTTTCTGTTCGGCATATGACAGTAAAGGTCGCTTTTAAAACTTAACATCGGCTAAGTGACAAGAATGCATTTGGGAATGCACGAAATTTATTAATCAACATTTTCTTAATCTAACTTGATACACTTGACCCAGGGAGTGCCAACTTCTTTAACTCGTTAAAAAAAAAATACGTTTTCTGGAAGTCTGCAAAGTAGATCCGTGGGGTGGCCGATAACGATGCCTTTTTCGTATTTAATGAAACTACGCTCCTTTCCCACGGCATTCGGGTCTAAATAAGCGGAACGGATCCGGATTGTGATCCGGCCAAAGACTGTCAACTCGGCACCATGCCTCGAAATTAATTCACGAACGTTTTCTGTCCCTACAACAACAACAGAAACAAAGCAAATCCTACGAAGTTTAAATTGAAGTAAATTTTCGAAGTCAAGAATACTCAAGGAGGAAAAAATTATAAATATTATGTATTTATTAAAAACGTTTGTATGTATGGAAAAGATTTCAAAATCGTGTTTTTTAATATATCCTAAATTCTGAAGTAAAAAAAAGTAAATAACCAATCTCCAAAAACAGACCAAAAATTTATATTGATCATTCTTTATTTGGTATAAGTGCGAGGTTTTCCGATTCAATTCATTTTCTGACAACTATTTGTATTAACTAATACATTTGTATATGTGCTGACTAGTTCGGCGCTCCACTGCGACTTTAGTACTTGTTCGTTTATACATATGTAAAGCAATGTCTCCTTTAAATGCGCACACATCACAAAGTAGCCGCCATCGCCGCTCGTCACATGCAAATTACGGTCAAGCGCACGTGGCGTCTGACAGTCGGCCGCGTCACTTTCCACAAGCGCCAACACCGCTACAAGTACACACAGACATATACATATATGTATGTATGTATGTATGTAGTATATATATTATAAATACATATGCACTTGTTTATAGCGCAGATATTAACGTTGTAGTTTGGGGGCTTGTCTCAAACGGCAAATGGCGCAAGCACACCAACAATTATAACCAGAAATGAAATTTTCTCGTTGCCGTAGTGGTTGAGTAGACGATTTACAAATACACACGCACACATGTGCAACGATTGCACTTTATGGTTGCCGTGCTCTACCGCACAAAAGCGGCATATTTTTACGTGAGCATTATGGATCTGACGCACATATTTGTGTGTAAGTATGGTTATAGTATGTATAGATATATGAATACGCAGATATATACCTTTGTATTTATTGTTCTTCACTTGAACATCAGACAATTTAAATGCTAATATAAATAGTAGGAGATGAGAAAGGCAATGGGTGTGAGTTCACATACTATACGCACACATACATACGTATGTATGTACATATGTATATGCACATGTATGAGAGTACGTATATATGGATGTAAATTTCGTACACTTTTTGTAAACAAATCGGCCTTTTAGAAAAAAGTAACGGTAATTTATTCTCGCATTGATCTTGTTGTGGCTGGAATCCAATAAGGAAGTGGTCATTATTTTATTACGTAATAAAAATGCGCCCATCAACAAATTTGTCATAAGTAGAAATGACACACGTTGAGAGTATTTTGAGTGAAAATTTTAAAAATGACTATATGTACATATACAGTTGAACTTCCTTAACTTGAATCACTAGAATCCACAAAAAACTTCGAGCTAGAGAACCTTCAATTTATGGAAAGAAATTTGTATGAAATTTGGCTTCTATTGCCAATCCAAGAGCTCGAGTTATGGAGAAATTCGAGTTATAGAACGGAGTGAGAACTTTTTTTGAGGAAAAAGAGACGTGAGCAGACTTTCAGAGCGATATCTCCAAAAATTAAGGGGACTAGTTCGCATATATACAGCCAAGCAGACGAACGTAACGAAGACAACTCTCGCTCGTCATACTGAATTTTATTTTGGATGATACAAACTCACCTTGTATTCCATAATCTCTTAAAATGTAGCAAAACTAAATTTCTTTTTGAATAATCAGATAGGAGGTGCTAGGTGAATTCTTCACGAGAACCTTCAGGCACCGTTGATAGGGGGTTGGTAGACAAAATAGACTACAGAGCCTCACGCTTCTGTTCGGAAAGGTTTCACGTCACAGTAAAAGAGGGTCGATAGCGCAGGAACATGCGCCTCGCCTACGTAACTTACAACATTTATGCGAATGGATTAGAATCATCAACGGTGTAGAACCGGAATCCATTACTCCGAGCTGAACCTTAGGCGAAACTTAAGCTATTACAGTAGTACTATCTTCCAGGTGAAAGTGTTTGTCGTCAGGAAAGCGACTGAAATAACCAAAAATGCAGGAAACAACATAAGGAAGATCACTGTATCCGTAGATAGCCAGGCAGCAATTAAAGCAATAATCTCTCATAGCATTCCGTCAATGCCCTTAGAAGCATGGAGACAATAGATGACTGTCGGAAATCGGCGGCATAAACACTGCGTTCGAGGCCACAAAGCAAACCTGAGATATGATACAGCTGATGAGCTTGCCAAAAGTACCATCCATCTGACTACTGTACCAGAACACGAAATGCGGAAGGGCTGACAGACGAATTAAGTCGAGATGGAATGGCGTAAGAATATGCCGGATCGTCAAGATCTTGTGCAAGAGCCCCGAAGGAAACACTCAATTGTTTTGCTCACATTGCCTCGAAAGGCCCCATGCCTTTGTGCATCAATATCTAAAACTCGGCTTAAATAAATAGAATTAATATATAGGACAAACCAAAATTAGATATCAAGTCGCTCTTAAGGCAAATGCTGACGTTCTGCATGACTAATAAATGAGCTGACACTAAGCTCCATCTGGTCTTACTAAAGACTAGTAGGTCTATGTATGGCATGACAACCGATTAGTAAAACCTTATCCAATCTAATAAGAAAGGCAGCCACTAAAAAAAATTCCTACTAAAATTTATGGAACACCACCAGTGAAGGTGACAACAAGCTTGTAAATCATCAAAATGAAGGCATAAATCATTACAATCAGTCTAAAAGTTCCCAAGCAGGCTCTATGATAGCTGCAGAGTACTTAAGCGTGTGTATGTCACACTTTTGCCACCAATATTACAAAAGCAAAGAAAATTTAGGACAGCTAAACTGATTAGATTAAGATTTAATTGTAAATACTTGCCCAAAGTTTGTAAGAAAACAAAAACAAAGTACTTGAAAGAGAATGTTATCGATTTATCTTCAAGTTTCTAATGGTTTTTGTTGTACTGGCAGAAAGCATTCCCCAAAAAATTCTACAAAATATTGGCGCGTTGAAAGTTCTTCTTGTAAATTTAAATCTCATTATAGTAATATAATATATATAATAATAGTAATCATAAACAAGCTAAAAAAAAACCTTGCCTTGTTTACCTTTCAGCAGATAAGCCATAGCACTCATAGCACATAGGCACTCGCGTGTGAACCTGGAAATTTATTGAAAGTGAAAACAAATGCATAAATATTGCATAGCAATAAACGAATTAATTATGCATCAATCGGACGTGACAGAAATCGGTCAGAGATCAATTAGTGATTACTACTTTTTTTACACTGGGTTATGCGTAATATATGGACATATGTGGCTTGGCAATAAACATTACGCCAAGAGTTCAAAGCTGTTCAGTTAGTACGGCATAACGGTTCACGCTTCGGCCGAATGCCTTATAGGATTACCATCTTGATATATTTTTGTTTTTTTTTATTACTAACTGATAATTAAAGAAAAGCTCGGCGGTTGAGCAGAAATTTGGATTAGAATTGAAGTAGGAGTATGACATCTCGATCATTTCTTTTGTAAAGTTTCATGTGATCGGAACGAGCTTCAACGAGCTTTTGTAAAGCTTTCATATAATCGGAAGCTCTTTCACTGTTACTTGACTGATAATTAAAACTAGAACAAAGTATATCCAGGTTGCCACGAAGTTTGTAACACCCCGAAGGAAACATCGGAAATCCCAGAAAAACTATATGTATAGTATATAGTTGCCTGAGCTATCAAAATTAATTTTTTGTATGGAAAGCTTTTTTGTCTTTGACAATATATTTTTTGTTTCTGACAATATATTTTCAGCGTTCGGAATTCGACTTAGATTTTTTTCCAAAGCAACCATACTATGTACCTACGCCAATAAAAAGAAAAAGAACCTTACTATCTGCGAACATGTTGTTCACATCGTAACACTTTAGTATATAACTGTCAGAAAAACTAATCAAATCTATCAAATTCAAATCTCTCTATGGAATCTTTTTTGTTTCCCGAATTATCTTCACAAAATTTGGAACAGATCATTGTCCATAATTACTTAATGGCTGGCAACCCTCTTACCAATTTATACAGATTATTTATTTTACTTTATTAAATCATTGTTTGCCATCGTCATTATTATCGTGGCTTTATTTCGGTTATCTTTCATTATTGCTACTGACGAATTTGTTATCGAAAAACCCAAATCGTCACAAAAATTATTGACGAGAAATTGTTTTTTTTTTGTTTTTTGTTTTTGTTTAAATAAAAGTGAAGTGGCAGCAATTATACTTGCAAATGAATCAGTATCGTGCTGTTATCACTTTTAGTTAAATATTTTTCTTTAATTTCGAAAAATTAAGTGTTAGTGATAGTAAAGTACTAGTGGTTGCTACAACTTTTAATTAATGTCACATCTAAGGTAAAATTATAAAAATATTTTCACAAGTACCTCGATAGGATTGATTATCATCACTGTCTGTTCAGTTTGCAGTTTCGAAAAAATTTTGCTCTGGAGTCATTCACAAGCCACATGAAGGCACTTCGTAAGTATTGAATTTTTCCGACCACTTGAAGTGGTCCAATGATAAGAGATTGAATGTAGATAATAAAACTTTGGCAACACTCATATTTATGCTCTTCTATGTATTTGTATATAAAATAAGTACGTATTAATATATTAAGTACATTTCTATGACATCTTCATGGAATACATATTTGAAAGAGAAGATAAGCTACCAAAAAATTAAGACCTTGGTATGCTACTATAGTTGCAATACGGTGGGATTTACCATATACACCACTCCTCAAAAAACTATCTATCGATTGCAGATATTCATATAATGATAATATATATAATTTAACGAAAAATATATAAATAGAAAAATAGTCTTTATGTTTGATTGTCTCGAAGAGCAAAAACAATTTTTCCAGATCCCGACACCCATTCAATCAATTATTTTTTATACGACCGTGCATAACTACGCCATCCAACTTCTTTTGGAGTGAAACCTTCCCTCCCAGATAAAGCATGAGGGTATGTGAGCTATGTCCGATGGTTCTTCTGGAAAATTCACCTAACGCCGCCAGTCATGCAGCTGATTTCGCTGCTCAGCTTTCTACTGCAATGTCAACTGGTGGTATGGTAATTTTCATGTGCAGCCGTTGGAGTGGTACTTTTTCCTAATAAGATACCAAAGAATATCACAGCGCTTGAAAACTAACTAACTATATACATATCTCATGTGAAAAGGGAGCAATTCTGAGTCGAAGCTTTACTGCTGTCACAATAAGTTGTTTAACGAACATCAGGCGACTCTGAATGAAGCTTGGACTAAGAATATATATGCGAAGCTTTCTTGAATGTTTGCCACAGGTGTTAATAAACGAGAAGGAATGAGGAGCTTGCCTCTTTCGTCATACTTTTTCCTGTTTTTTTTTTTTTTGTCTAAGCCTTGTTTGAATATTTGCGCAGAATGTTGTGTTTTTCATTAAGGTCAAAATATTGTTATGCTCTCTTTAAATTATACTCTGCTCAGACATCCTTGATAATTTCGCTTGTAAGCCAAGAGATATGTATCTACTAATATGGTTCGCAGAAGAGGTTACACACTATAGTGATACTATTAAAATATTCACAATATTTATCAAAAAATATCCAAAAATTATACGACTGTTTCTGGGTCTGAGACGATTTATAAATTTCCTCATTAGCCGCTCAACTGCTGTTCGTTCAATGAAAACAGTATTATACGAGTTTTAAGCTTGGTTAAAGGTAAGCTATTTTTCTAATTAAAAGTGTTTCGAATAAAAATTTTGAAAAATTTATTTTTAATCCCGATATTGGAACTGGCAATTATTTTATCTATAACACAAAAAAATGAAATTTAAAATTTAAAATTTTTAATTTGTAAAACTGGAAAACTGGAAAATTCAATTAAAAATTGTTAAAATGTTTTTGCTTCAAAAACTAGTTTGAAAATTAAAAAAAAAATATTTCAAAATTAAGAATTAATATTAAAAATATGTACTTCAAAAAATTTTTAAAATTAAAACCGGAATGAAAAGATTTAAAAAATGAAAGATTTACATGTTTCTAACTTCAACACTATGATCAAAAGTAGTTAAATGAAATAAAATAGATGCAACTGTGTTGAAATTTTATGAAAAATAAGATTTTTTTAAATTTAGTTTTAACTTTTTAAACCAAAATTTGGAAATAAAAATTTTAAAATCACTTTTAGTTGAAATCTCAGTATTGCAAAATAAATAAAAAAATGAATAAAAATCTAAATTCAACTGTCTTTTTAATGGATGTCTCTTGGCTAAAATGCATAAAAAAATATTTTTAAAAAATTTAAAGAATAAATAAAAAAAATTAAAATATGAATTAAAATCTTTTTTTTTTAATTGAACCGTTTTTTATTTTAATTTAAATTTATAATGTGTATTTCACAAAATTATTTTAGCAATTTTTTTTTAGAAAATTTTGCTGAAAGGCCTCATTCAACAAAATTTATTTTACACAGCAGATAATAAATAAAACTTAAAATGCTGAGCAAAACAAACAAATGAACGGCAAAAATAAAAAACTTAACTACTCACATATATTTTTTAATCAAAAAAAAAAAAAAAACAAACGCACCTTAATTTTGCCGCTGCCTTTAAACGAATCCGCTGACATTTGACTTACAGTCACCACTTTCTCTTGCATTTTGTTGGCTTTTTCACCAACTAATTTTATTCAACAATTTTAGAAAAAAAAAAATTTTTTAACACTAATTCTTTGTGTTAACAGTAAAACGTGTACACACTTCTATGAAATATATACAAGAAGCACACCGAATTTCATTTCACCCTTCACCGCGTACACTGCTGTCCAACCATTTGTTGCGTGCAGCACAAAAGTCAATGAGAAACTAAAGTTCTTGCGGTAAAAGCGCGACTAAATAAGGCATATAATATAATTGATGCTAACCGCATCCTAAGTCAGTCCATAACTAACGACAAAAACGACGCGAGGTGACCGCAAATTCAGGCGACTAAAGGTGTGCGTGTGTGTGCATTGTTATCTTTGTAATTAAGATGGTGTGTGTGTGTGTGTGTGGGACAGTAGCACTGGAATACAGATAAAGTTTAACTGTGTTCGACTGATTGACCGATCGCCGCTCGTATTTAGTAAGCGCTGCCATATTCAAAATTTGGTATCAAAAGCCGACGATTTATTGTTGCTGCAATCATGTGCTAGTGGTGGGTGTATTATTGCAACAACAAATGAATGTAAATGCTATGCCCATTTAGGCACATATTATAACTGTTTAATAATCAGTAAAATGCCGATTTCGTGGCTTGCTCAGTTGCTCGCTTTTATAACGCATACTCACTGTGCGGATACCTGGGCGTATACGTAACATGAGCATATGTACTAGTGGTAGGGTTTGCAGTTGCTACCACACTTTTAAGCTTTGCAGTGGGCGTTTCAATAACTTTTAAGCATTTCAAATATAATAATGTATTACTTAGAATATAGAGATTTTTTTTAGTTGCAAATATTCAAATATTGACAATTTTCAGGTAGTTTTCGGCAAATATTCCACAGACCAAAAAAAAAATAAAATATTTATAAAAAATATATAGCACTCTCTTTATAAAAGTGTCTTTATTTAAAAAGTCTTAGAAATACATTTACGCAAATACAAATATACATGAGTTTACTTCACAAATTTGAATTTATCAATCATTCCTTGTCAAGTTCTTGCTGTTGACTCTGGTCATCTCTCGACTCATTGAATTCATTAAAATCGCAGATATAATTTATTAATGTATCTAGGGCGTGAACAAATGTTGGCGAAAGGGCATCATTCAGGGTCTTCAGAAAGTAAAGTTTTACTTCATTTGTATACAGCTGTGAAAAAAGAAGGCAGAGAATGCAAAAAAAAAAAATTAAATTAAATTAAAAAATAAATAAAATAAAAATAAAATATCAAAAAGGGCTTTAAACTCTAGAAAGCATAAAATTTAAACATACAACGATCTTTATCTTGCTTTTGATCGATCAGTTTATATATGCTTTAAGGATGTGATTTCGGCGGTTCCAACAAACGAACAGCTTCTTAGAGAAAGAAGGATGCGAGCAAAACTTGCGTTTGTTTACACAAAAATTGAGATATTCGAATATTTATTTAGACAGGCAGATGGCTCGCACATGATATGGTCTCCGATCCGTTTCCATGACAGTCCGGTCTAAGTAAAAGGAACGGACCGGAAATGACCATGCCTTGAAATTACTTCAGGAAGATTTTCTGCCGCTACAGAAACAACAACGTGGCCTCCGATATCTCCCACTGAGTGTTTACAACTTCGTGGCCAACCTAATATGTATATCCTGCATAAGTATATGGCTTCACTTATCATAGAATAATCTTGAACCTATCCTAAACTAGAATCTGCATCCATGAGCGCCGAAACGCTGTTAACTAAGGATGCTTACAAGGCTTTCGGTTCTCTTTCCATTCACTAAAGAAGTGAACCAGGCTCGAAAACTCAAATTTATCACCTCTTCATAGCATTTTAGGCGCCAACCCACTCACCACATACAACTAACTTAACATCACCCGCACTCACCTGCCACATTGTGCCGCTGACAGAAGCAGCTCTATGTCTAAGCGCAAGCTCTTTCATCATAGTCTTCACGAAGCGTGAATTATCCAACTGCTCAATGATCATTTGGAAAACGGCGAGCACATCCTTTTGATGTTGACTGGCGAACTCAATGTCCAATACACCGTTAAAGCGAAATATTTCATAAAGATCCTCATGTTCGGCGAAGAAACTGAAAAACCAGAGCGACACGCACTTACCAAATGAATATTCATTCGTTTTTCTTCTTTTTAATGCTCTATCCCTAGTTTAAAGGCTTATGTACATACTTCACATAGATATTAAGCGCTGCTCGGCGTTGCTTTTGTTTAATTATAGTCCAACCATTCTGCAACGATTTTCTCTCTGTACTTGTCAGCCCCAACTCATCAGCCACGGGTCTGATTTCGTACGGTTCCAAGGCTCTGGGAAACACGGGCGGTGTTTTATTCTCCGTTGTTTCAATATAAGAACCTAGAGGTATGTGTATTAGACTCGCGCTGAAGCTAATTCTCTTGGAGTTTACCCATATTTTAGTATTTTTTCATGCAAATGTATATTTTAAGTATGATATTGTTCTGTCAGCGTACAAAAATTAAAAAATATATTTTTTTTTTTTTGTTTTTTGATTTATTTATTATGAAAATCCCAGTAACTGAAATTAAAGGAAGTTGTCAATTAATATCATGCAGTGTTTTGAAAGCATTTACCTGCAAACGAGAAAGGACGTTAACTTCGGTTGCAACGAAGCCATAATACCCTTCACAATTAAAAAAGTTTTCCTTACAATAATTTGATTTGAATCGATTGGACCTCAACGGAGAATTTGGTGTTCTTTTGGATAATAATTAAGCCAAATGTCGAAAATTATCTTGTCAAATAATGAGTTTCCCATACAAGAACGCGATTTAGATTTGTGAAGTTTTCCATAACAGAACTTAATTCAGAGTTTTATGGCAACTATAGACTATAGTTTCCGATATCGGCATTACCAAAATATGAAAGATATAAGCAAAATTTGAGATCGATAACTCAAAAACTGAGTCGGACGGACAGACGAAGTTGGCTAAATCGACTCAGCTCGTCAGGCGTTGTCTTTGCCAGAAAGTTTATTCAAAATTGAAAACACAATTTTTTTTAACCAACTTACCAACTTAGCTTACATACATACATGTACATATGTATATCATAATAAGTTAAGAAATACTCCGTTGTTTCATAAGAAACGCGAAATGCCTGAAAAAATGGCGAAACGCTCATGAATAAGGTTCTGCGGCTTATTACTCATAATTATTTTGAAGTTGTTCAATTTTCGACGCAGTTGCATACATACATGTACATATGTAGTATATCATACTAAGTAAAGAAATATTCCGTTATTTGTGAAATTGTGAGTAAGTTAAGTTTTTAGGAAATACACGCTTTATTTTTTTTTTCTCTTTCAATTAATCACATAATTATTTTAAACCTGCAGCAAAAATCTTATCATGAAATTGGTCATATAGTATGGAGACCTTGTTCAAGTGCGCTAATGCCCAAAAAATTCAGACCATGCCAGGAAGGAGCTGTATTTCAGAATCCGAAGATTTCAGCATTAAAGCTGTGTCAAGATGATGAAGATGCAACAAAGCTTTGAAAAAACTTTTGAGCCACAAACTGTACGTAACACTTTACACAAAGCTGGTTATCACGAGCCAGTTCTGCGACGTAAGCCAATTATTTCTGGACTCCACTCCAGGAAAATAATATAATTAAGACTGTGAAACATGGCGGCGGTAACGTAATGGTTTGGGGACGCATTGCAGCATCTTGTTGAAATTGAAACACATTATTATTATTACTTTTGTAGATACAAAGAGACCACTGTAATTTTGGAATAAAAATTAAAGTTTACGGTGCGCCTAATCTTTTTTTTGATTCACTGTATATTATGTAAATTAAGTTTTATATGAACATATCTGATAATAGTGTTGTGGAGCTTATTGAAGGCCTCGATCGATGTGGGCGATAAGGCATTCCGTAGTTCAGCAAATATAAAATGTTTAATACCCTCCAACTGGAGCTACAAGAAATTAAGAAACAAACGTAAATTAATAAAATTACAATTAAAACATAAAATGGAACACACCTTTACGCAAACCACATCCATGGAATACTTCTTCAGCTTCTCTATCAAGGGTTCCAATATTTTCTTCGTTTTAATGGGATCTACTTTATTATTTATAATCGTGCCGTAAAGCCGTAGCAGCCAAGTTGTGTAATTTATCAATTCATAGTTACATAATTTGCCACTTTCATCGCGAAACTTTTCCATAATCTCGTAATGCTCCGAATAGAGGCTGTTAAAGCAGTGCATAATGGCAGTAAATATTGAGTAAAAGTAGCGGCTGCACTTACTCCATAAGTATATCGGTGGAGAGCGAGCGCAATTTTGGTTCTAGAATTCTCCACGCTTTCTGCAATGCCAACGATTCCAGGTTAGTCAAACTGGGATTAAGCGCGTCGAAGATCGAAGCGGATCGGCGCGAAATTAAGGGTTTCGCTTGGGTACGATTTTGAGGTGAATGCTTCATGGCATTCAAGGCATTGGCGCTCGCACTTTTTCGCTTTATCTTAGTTGCACTAACTTTATTTGGAATTTCGCGTAGTATTTAGTTAATTTTGTGGACTTTACATAATTCACATAAATTACGGATGATTAATTGAAGATTAGTTTAACAAAAACAAAAATTATATAAAAAAATAGTATTTACAAAAATATATAAAAAGCTGATTTTACAAAAAGTATACAAAAAGTTGACTTTATAAAAAATGTATAAAAAGCTGATTTTACAAAAAGTATAAAAATATTGTTCTTCAAATTTACTCATAGAAGTGTGTGTTCACATTTTGTAAACTTGTCAAAGGCTTGACAGTTTACAATGCTTCACCCGAAATGAAAGACAACAAAAGAATGAAAAAGATACGATTTTTATTAATATTAGTTCTTTTACATTTTTATTTGCTTAAATTCTAACCCCAATCAATTTTCGTATGCCCGGCAAACTAAATTTGAAAGAATACGTCACAAAATATTTGCAAAGCAAAGTACATACATAACTGCAAATAAATTTTTGATAACGGCATGGCGAATCACATAACGGAAGTTCTTGTTTTCAATATGAAAATAAAATAAAAAATCGCATCATACTTTTTCAGATAAAGCACTACATTTTTTTTTTTTTTTTATATATACATTTCTTTCTAGGTGAGTTTGAATGAAAATATTATATAAAAGTTTTGAAAAAATAACATACGGTCTAACTTAGATTTTACTATTATAGTTTTTACATGAGACATGACAACAAACTTAAATTCTGAGCAAATAAATGGTTAAAATAATATATGAAATTCCTATAAAAAGCAAGCAACATTAGAATGATTATGATTTACCGTTTTCTGTTTTAAGGAGTTGGAGCCCATAAGCGCTGGTTAAAGTGTGCAACAATTGGCTTCGATTATAACTTAAATATATATACGGAATAGCATGCTGGGACTGAGCTTGGTATTACACATGGGACACTTGCGTGTCAAACGTAAGGCTTGACGTATGCAATTGGCGCAGAAAACGTGACCACACTTGGTTGATGTGGGTTGATTATTGACGCAACTCTCCATGCAAACAGCACACATAAAAGGGACGCGGCCACTTTCGTTCACCACACCAGCATCGGAACTTGCAACTTGTGCACCAGGCGACCACTCATTAACTTTGTCTTTGTTTGCTGTTCCTATGTTTGTTGTTGATGTTGTTGCGGAGGTGAAGCTAACCGACGAACTGCCTTCGTTCGAAGTTAGTGAACGACGTGATGAGGCTCTATGACCGCTTGCAGAGCTTAAGCGACGTGATGCGGTCAAACGTTGTCGTGTTGCGTTCCCGGTTCTGGCATTAACGTCAGTGGTGGTTCGTCTATTTCTTGAGCGTCCATTATTTCGACGGAAATTTGGTGTACAAAGATCAACGACATCTCCATCATCTGGTGTCACTACTATTACATCGTCGTTAAATGGATAGGACCGCCTAATTGGTACCGGCATATTCATTGAATCACTTAAATCGATTACTTCCTCGGGTGTTGGTGCGCGCACTCTATTTGTTCTTACCGGTTGAGGTCTCTCTGTTGCTGAAATACGATAAAATCTAACTATGTTTTAAGTTGTTAGTTTAGTTAGTTTTAAAATTACGTGGAGTAGTTGGTGATGTTAATTCTAGACGTCTGCCAACGAGTTGCTCTTGCTCCGAAGCCACAGTGCGTAAATTGCGCTCCAACATCTCACAAAATCGATCTACTAAATTTGTAGAAAAAAGCTTACACAAATTCCCAAAAAGAAGTGACTTTTAGTTTTTATTTACTTCGATTGACTTCCTGTTCAATTTCTCTACTTGATGGTGTGGACAATGTTGTTCTAGCGGGTAAATTTAAACGTGGTGTTTTCGGCGATTTCGGTGAGCTAGAATTAGAATTTGCCCTTTCAAGTTGGCCACTGCTATCGCTATTGTTGTGGGACCTACGCCCGAGTGATGACGCAGTTCGTTGTGGTGTGCTTTGAGTCCGATCCAACATAGTGTATACGGATGCGATTAATAAACTTGTGTCCTCGATTAGCTCATTAAGGTCGCTACTCTAAAATGGAAGTAGGGAAAATACAACCGTTACTATTAATTAATGTCAGAGCTGGCGCTCTTTATAATGGAAGCTAAACTTACATTAGGCAATACGTTACATCCTTTTCCAAGATATGACATTTTTAAATAGCCAGCGGTAAATTAATACACTTTCTTTAAAATTTTCGAATTTCTTCTGCAAAAATCGTAATAATAACAGCGATATATTCCGAACTGAGCAACGAAGGAACAGAAATTTTGCAATTACAAATTTTCCAAACGACAAGATGTTTTGACAAACACGCACCAATTTTGTAATAGATTCACATGTGAAAATATCGATAGTTACAGCTCGAAAATGAATAAGTTTCCATGAGGAACTTTTTAAGTTTCTTATTTAAAATAAAATAAAATATATTATTTTGCAAAGTTAAAAAATCGTTTTTGACATATAAGTCGAAAATCGAATTAATCAGCTAACTTATAAAGTATAACTTTGTAGTAACGAATGGTCAACATTTAATTTTTTTGTCTATATTCAGTGTCAAATATTATTCAATAATAAGTCAAATCTTGAAGTAATAGTTAGTGGCATTTATCATTGAACGAAAACAACATTTTGTTTAATGACTTAATTTACTAAACTTTAAATTTGTTTGTTTGTGTTTACTAAACAATAAATATAAAATCTTAACATAAAGTCGCAGCACTAATAAATTTTTTGAATAATTATTACATGATTGTTTATAGTTTTAAATTTTTATTAAAGATTTGGTTTCAATATATGCGGTGCATAAAATGTGTTCTTTTATTTGTTATCGATTACAATGATTAATTTACACTTCACATTCGAGAAATTGAAGCAACCCTACCATTTGGTGAGTGGTGAATTTTCATTAGCTTCTGCTGTTTGTCTGTGCCAGAAATAATTAATAAAATATTTATAAAAAACGTTTAAAATACATTAAATCAACATATTACCCGAAAAAATATGAAATATTAGGTGGCTTTTAAATATCGGGGCAACAGTGTAAGTGGTTTTAATGATGAATATGATGTATTTCTAAAAATCAATTTGTTGTTGCTAATCGCAAAATGGAATATTTGTATTTGGTGTTGGTTAGTGCTCTGTAACTGGGCTTAATTATAATGCCATTTTACTATTTCAAAGCCGTACACTTAATACGAGGTGTAAGGCACGAATTGTATATTAGTAAATATGTGTTATATTGAGATTTTGTTGCTATTGGATCCTATTTATATTGATTTTTACTTTAATTTCAATAAAAATATGCATAAAATCAAACTTGCCATTCCGCCATATGCTACATGTGTATTAATATCAGCGTGCCGAAATTAATCGGATTTTAAGCAAACTTCTAGTCGGATATGTTTGTTTTTAATAGATTTTTAACATTATTATATTGTAATATATTTATGTAATTTCAGGTTTACATTTATATCGTGGGATTACCAAATTCTGCTATATTAATATACAATTTTGAAGGTAAGACGATATATTTTTCTAAGTGGAATAATTTGTATAAAATTTTTTATTTATTTTTTTTTTTTATTTCTAGGTTTACATCGCCTAAATTTATAAACAAGAAATTGTCAAAATCTAGGTAAGTACATAAACGTCGTCAGGCATGTCCCCGTAGATAGATAATGATATTGAGGTAATGCACCGCGACCTAGGGTCTATTGTGCCCTCTCCTATATCACATGACCTCCCAGAGCCCCAGCAGCCTGAATAGTTTCAAGAGTTTGCCGGGCGCTAGTGAATGCCATTACCTCCATGGCTTGTTTAAAATATTCATACATATTTATTTTGTGATTTTCATTGAAGAACCCGAAATAAAACTTTTGTTTTCTTAATATTTGAACTTGTAATATTTTTAAATATCAAGTTTAATTATATTTATATTATATCAAGTACTTTTTTTAATAACGGTCGAGAATGTTAATTTTGCTTGCCAATGACATAGAGAAATTAAAATTGCTGTAATCATTAAGTTATAAGAGAGTAAATAGAAATATTATAAAAAAACATTGCTAATTAATGCGGAAAATATCCTATGCCCCATGTACTATACACATCCTACATTAATTATATATGGACACCCACGTTTCTACAATAATGAAAAGCATATGCAACTGAGATTATTGCCATAAATTTCTATAGAGGCAAATATGTAATTTATTTCAATATTATTTATAACTTATTTATAACTAAATGATACGGAAATCCCGTAATTTAAACCATTACTATGTTTTTCTTCATCGATTGACGAAACGACAATGATAACATAACTCTTCATTCTCGAGCAAGTGGTTGTGGTTGTTGTTGTTGTTGTAATGGCAGAATTCTGCCGAGTTGACAGTCCTTGGTCGGATAAAAATCCGGGTCCGTTCCGGTTTTCGTAGACCCGACTGTCGTGGGAACGGATTTCTCGCAATTTCTCGCCTTCGTGGATCATTTGGTGGTGACTTTTCTGAGCGAAAGCTTCTGTCACCGCTACCAGCGCAGTATGAAAGCCCCGCAATGTAATAGACTCTCTAAGTGCGGTGAAAAAGCACTCGATTGGCATATAAGCCGAATTCTCGCCTCCACTACAGAGCAGAGGCAACAAGAAGAATAGAATAAAAAGTAATTAAATAAAATTACTATAAACAAAAAATATCTCATATGAATTGCAAAAATTAGCAAACAAGTGGTTGTGGTCATTTGTTTCGCTAAGTGCAAAAAAATCATTAATATTGTAACTAAAATTTTGTGAATTTGACACATTTAATAAGTTATTTGTTTATATGTCTGCCGTTGGCAGCACATGCTGTTACCCCTTCCATGAGACCCACGGTTGTCAGTTCATCGGCTTAGCGTGGTTTACGCCTCTCTGTCAATTTGGGCCAAAATAAGCGTAATATTATTCAGTCGATGGGTCGTTTACCTTCGTTGTTGTATGCCGTTTTGTGAATTATACAAATACTCATAAGTAGATCTGTGCAAATCTATACATATGTATGTGTGTGTATACAAGCGAAAGCTTTCAAGAGTATTGCTGTAAATTTGTACTGTGCGAAAATGCATGTTTGTATAGACTATAAGTTAGTATGTTTGGGGATACATATGTATATACATAAGTTTGCGATGGGCGCATTTACATTTAGTTGTACTTATATTGTGTGTAACATTTAATGCAGAATTTATAATATAATGTGGTGCTGTATATGAACTCTGACCTTTTGCTTGTTAAACTGTACACAATGGAAGCATAACATTTCCTAAAGCGCTAATATCCTTTTTAAAAGGTCATCGGCACCCATTGTGATTTGGGTGCAACAGACTATTGAACAATTTTAAGTGAAATTTGTATATGTACAGATGCTTATCAAAAATAATTAATAATAAAAACGTTAACTTTGGCTGGAACGATGTTATAATATCCTTCACAATTATACCATCACCTTGGAAAAGAATCCATGCCAAATTTTGTAAAGATATTTCGTCAAAGGAATCGTTCAGTATATTCAATATTGTTAAGCTATTTGCAAAAGTGATCCGATATCCGCAGTTCCGAAGAATTAGCATCTTCATAGTCCAAATTTCAAATCGATATCAGAAAAACATCTAGTTTTCGCGTATTTAAGTACAGACAGAAGGATATGGTTGTAACGATTCAGCTCGGCACACTGATCATATTATATGTACATATGTATGTATGTATATTCAATAGGCTCTCCGAAGTTTCATTCTGGGTATTACAAACTTCCCTGCTCAGGATATAAAAATTGGAGCAGTCTACATTTTTTTTATTTTGGTTGACAAATAAACTTAAAAATAATTGCAAAAAAATATTTTTAAATCTATTCTGACTATAACATAGCATGTTAAACATACCTTTCTACCAAATAATTTAATCATATTTTGTTCTTACCTGCAAAATTAGGAAAAATCAATCTGAGCTTTCGCAGTTGACGAAATTAAATAAAGATTTCAAAAGCAATTGAATTTAACCTTAAAAATACAAATTGGTAAAAAGCTTTGAAAATAAGTAAAATTAATCATTATTGTTGTTGTATATATGTATTATCGATGACAGCGGATGTTAGCGTATTAATTTTATCTGTATTTCTACATATTGGTATATTAATTAATTGACCGCATCTGACCTTAACTCGGTTTTTGTCAAATGTGTTGGCTATTCTTGCTTGTTGTTGTTTTGTTTAATGTGCGCACAGCTGTTTGTGTGTGATGTCATGTGAATTTACGTAAATTACATTTGGCACGCACATAGAAGCTTAGCTTTGCCCTTGGCAAAAGCAGTTTGCATGCGAAAGCCAATTCACTCTTCCCTAGTCCGGCGGGTGCTGGGGGCGAACGTTGTTAAGTGCTTGGAAATACAGCTGTTGAATTGCTGCAACAGCTGTTTGATTGTGCTGGTTGCAATTCACTTCGCCACATTTCAGGTTAACAGGAGTCAGCATGCAAATTTAAATTATTACACAAGACTGATTTAGCTTAAGTGTTGTTTTAATTTGTATCATGTGCTCACAACATTTGCGTTTTGCATACAATAAAATATTTATTGATGTCAGTTTAGTTTTCAACATTTTTCCATAGTTGTTCTTCCTCTTGCCGTTTTCATTGATGGTCCCAAAGAAAGTTACGTTATGTGAAGGTTTGAATCGTGCTTACATTTTTTTCTTTGGAATATCTGTGTAGTTTTGACAAAATAACATACATTTATTGAGTTTTTATTTATGTAGTTGATTCAGTTAGACCTTTTTCAAACAAAGTAAATAATATAAATCGATTTAATGAAAGGTGATTGACAAAAAGGAGTCTTAAGAAGTGGTATTGCATTTTTAAAGTGTATAGACTGAATTAATAAAGGATTGTTCAACGTCACTCGATATGAACTAATATTAAAAAGGAATATAAAATAATACTGATTGTATATAAGCATTTTCAGAGTAAAAAGCAATTATGCTTCAAACTAATTTGGCATCACCTTGCTTGTTTCTACTTTACGTATTGAAATATTGTGATGCAAATATGACGAACAAGTGCCATTTATGATAAAAGCGCTTTGAGTGTTTCAAGTGTTCGGTTATTTTTGGAGAATTGCACAAATTTGTTGAAAATAGAAAAATTAACGCCATTGTTAAGACAGAGTGCTTACATACATACATGTATGAATCTATGAATGTACTTCTTTATGAATACATTTATTATTATTGTATTTCTGCGAATATACGACTTTATACGTAGTAAATATGTACATACGTGTTGCTATTCGCTTTTGATAAACAAATTCATTTGTAGTGTTTGCGGGTCGCACTTACGCGCCGCCCATCTCCACCACGTTCACACTTCACATTTTGAAGTAAAATGATTGTGTTGCGTCACGCCACGTTGCGCTCACTGATAGTAGTACGTTTTACGTTGTTCTTTTTTTCGTTCGACTGTGATTGCGTTGTAATTATTGTGGATTTGATGCGACATTGAAATTCTGTGTTGTGTCGCAGTTATCAGGGCACAAACCGCACTTGCCTCATATGCCAGCGATTGGATCGACAAATGCATATACACACACATGCAATTATAACATTTGGTGGTGACAAGCGTCACATGTATGCATGTGTACGCAGCGTTGTGGATTTTCTAGCTATAAATTTTTATCGAAATTCGAAATGTCTTAATTTCTTAAAATAAAATATTCCCTCCCTCTCTCTCCAAATACTAACTGCGTGCGTAAAAATTTTCAGAAAATGGGGCGGCATCAGGAAAATCGCCTAAGATTGTCGTCAAGAACGAAAGTAGCCGAAACAGAGCATAAAGTCGATTCGAAATTGGCGAAGACAAATCCAAATGGCCAGATAGAGTGCATTATTTGCAAAGTCACTGTGAAATCGGCCACATTATGGAAGGTGCATGTAAACTCCAAGTTGCACAAGGAACGCATAACGATTGCAAAGCAAATAAAATCAACTTTTAAAGGCGGCATACCGGAAGCGACTACGAAGTTGTCCACGGTCACAACACAAACGCCAAAACCATCCACAAAAGTAGTAGAAACGCCGAAAGGGGCTGTTGCAGTTCAACAAAGTCTTAAAAGCACACAACAAATTGTAACAAAAGCGGTGCCTACACCTGTCTACACTGAAAAGCCCGCATCCGCCAATAACGTAGACACTTTGTTGCCAGAGAAGTTCTTTGACGATCCCGTGAAGGATGCGAAAATTCGTAATGCAGAATATAAGGACCCACAAGCGGATGAATGGGAACGTTTTCAGCGTGAAATTCGTGAAGCATCCTCTGTATCTGTCGCAATTATTGCTGGTGAGCAAATGGAATCGGCATTTGATCGTGACTTGGATGAGATCAACGACCAAATGAAGCATTGGTCTAGGTATATGAATTTGGAGGCGCGCAAGGGTGTGCTTAGCGTAAATAAAGACCACAAATCCGAAACTCACAGTTCTGATGAGAATGAAAGTGATGATGAGACAACAGCAACTTCTGAATTTTCGGACTGGCGTTCGAAGTCATTTCTTTAAAACCACTATGCGAGCGATTATCTGATTATCGGATCTGATATTTACTGATACAAATATGTATGTAAAACAAATATGTTATGTTGATTAACATCTTTATGTATGGAAGTAAATCATTTTTAAGATTCATTATTAAACAAATATTTTTGAAATGTTGTTGTTTTTGCAAAAACTTAATTGTGATCGTAATCGACGGGTCAAATCGTATTAGGAGTTTCGTAAGTACTACAATTTATTAGAAATATGGAAAATCATTTGAAAATTTTTACAATAAACAACAAATTGAAGCTCGGCATTGATAGAGAGAAGTAAAGTTGTGATCGTGGTTCAACTAATTCGTCCGCCTCTTGCTGAATTCGAACACCTTGGGAGGGGTCTGTCGACTTCTAATTGGGTTTACGTAAACAGAAGGAACACTTCTCTAAATTTTTATGGAACTGTTGTATGCTTTACAATAACAACAGCTTATACACTGGTAGATATATGAAAAACTAATATTCGTGAACCCCTGCTGAAACTGGGGTCGAATTAAAGAGAGAGGCACGGCCTTACTGCCAAATTTTTTTGTCTTTCGAGAAACTTGCGAGGAATGATCATTGAACTTGAAAATGCCCCTTAGCAGCCACCTGTCAGTTAAGTTCTGGTCAACTTCACCAAGACTCGTTCTTTCGGTAACGAACTTTTTTTTTTAACCAGAACTTAACGGTCAGTTGGCTGCTAACAAGACACTCAAAAAACGGCCCTAACAATGCTTCTGTTTGAATTTCGGGAATTTGAAATCCCTGATTTTTCATTGTTATTTACAAACATCCTAAATGTAGGCAACAATTGAATATCAGTAATGAAATATATTGCATATATTAAGGCGCTTTATCAAAAATTACATTTTAGATGAATTAAAAAGTAATTATTATTGATATAAAATTGTATGCTTTATTGGTTCGTGTCCCTTAATTGGTCCCTTTGACCCTTAAGTAGCGACCTCTTTTGTTGTTTGTATGCGTTTTTGCTTTCATCTCCTTGTTGCTTTTGTTTAAATTTCTGTTGCTCTCACTTTCCACCACGAGCGATTTTGTTTTTGCTTTGCTGCATTGGAGTAAATTTCGTTGACTTTTCTTGAAGGCCAGTGACCCACCCAGCCAACAAGAAAAGTCAATTTACAAGAACCAAAACAAATATTGGCAATATTGCACATCTGCACAGACAAATCTAACCATACATACATATTTATGTATGTGCATATATGACATTGCGTTTGTATGTATGCATGTATGCACTTATCGCCAACAAAGAACGAGTCGAACGCATTTATTGCACAGCACGAATTTCTTGCTGGCACATAACAATGTTTTGTTGTTGCTCCTATTTTCTGAGCAACAACAAGCTAGAAACGTAGAATTTGATGCTTCTCACTTAAGCTTCTGCGCTCTATGAAAAATGCCTCCCTTGGGGGGTTTTATGCTGCCTTGGGTGAATTCCTTTCCTCCCCCCTGCACTTTTTCTTCCTTTGTTTTTATCTCCTCTTCGTTTGGCATGTTGCCCCACTCTGATTGCGTTTCTGCTGGCGATATTCGCAATTCATTCTGCCTTCATATATACATACATATGTATACACACACAGATGCGCCAGAGTATATCTCCAATATCGGCATGTGTCTCAATTTACGGTACTGCAGCAAATTGTTTAACAATTTTCTTTGTGCACTTTCTTTATGTTAGAATGCTGGTGTGGAAAACTGCGTGCTGGTATATAGCCACAAATACATACATATGTATATATATTACTGAGATACATAAGTATGTATGTACGTATGTACATATGTACACATGTGGCTCATGTAATTCCTGTATATAAATTTAGGTACATATGCAGTTATGTACATATATATCTTAAGGTACGAAAGTGCATGGCGAAGTGAGTTTTGTACCGTTTCTTTGCTCTCTTCTGGGTTCTCATGCATAATGCAGCAGCAGCAGCAGTGGCGTTGGCAACATCAGGCAGTCGCCACATGGGCGGGCGCGTGTCTGGCTGAGTTGCCTTTTTGGGCTGGCACACGCATTGCTCGGGCGGGCGTTAAAAGCTCGTGCGCACACCTACACATGCACACCTGGCCGTGTAGATATCTGTATATAAGTATGTATGTGTGCGTTATGTTGAGATGGCGCATCGCCTTTTAAGTCACAAGTTCAGTGGCGTCTGTCTTGTTACATCGAGCTGCTTATTTCATTTATTATCATCCATTATTTCTGTTTTGTCGTTGGTTAATATTGTTTTTGTGGTTACTGATGATGGACATGATTATCACGCAGGCGATTATAATTTACAGTAGGTGAGAAAAAAATTCGGACTTTAATTTTGTTTCAATTAATTCAAGAGAAGATTTAATATTAATTATTTTAATAAAAGCTTATTTCTTTACTAATTGAAAAAAAAAAACACGAAACTTATTGCCAAAAAATCTGGGAAAGTCGATTTACACAAGCTTTTCTTGAAGCGAATTTTTATCCTGTAAAATCATTCGACATAGCCACGAGGAAGTAGTTACTACTTGAATCGATATCAAATAGCAGATATACCACACCACATATTTCTTAAATATCCCCTTGCAATCGCAAGAATGACAGGACAATTAAATCCGGTGAAAGGACACATTACAACCATTAATCCAGAGCTTTACTAAGCCTCTATAATTTTGCTGGGTTAAACGAAGTGTTACAACAGCAGGCGTGGACACAGCATACCATGAAGGCTCTAGTTCTAAAGTCATATGTCAATAAAGGCCTATATAATAGTGATAATTACTGTACTCCATATACAACCGCGATTATCGCCATAGTACAGAGCCGCAATAAAATCCTCAAGTCGCTAGCCGGCAGCACATGGGGAAAGGATAAAGAAACGTTATTCGCAACTTACAAGGCAATCGGCGGGCCGAGTCTTAACTATGCCGCAGCAATATGGTCGCCTGGATGCAGTGACATGCAAACGAGGAAGCTACAGACCTGTTAAAATATTGCACTCCGGACTACTTCCTGCTGGGGTGCTTTCGCAAAAACTGAATCCTAGGAGCATTATTGAGGCCATTCCTCAATTACGTCGACGACGTAACAGTTTAGCCATCAACACCTTCCCCGACTCCCTTTCAGTGAATTTCGTACTCGAGAGTCAAACCACCACCCATTATCCACAAAGAGCTCGAGTTGCGCCAGAAAATGAGAGTGACCCTTGCGCAGCTTCGTTCTGGATACTGTAGCAGGTTAAACTTCTACTTATCCAGAATAGATCCCGATATATCCAATATACAGTCTTGCGTTCAATGAGTGTCCGCATGACACTGGCTACCTCTTTGCATTCCCCACCAACCCCATCCATTTGACACTCCTCTCCCTTTGCTCCGACTCCGCCGAAACTTGGCCCTTCCGTTTAATGGCGTCGACAACAATATTTACCATCTCAACGGGTACTAAGTACCTGATAAAAGAACAAAAGATAATTACTGTACGACAGTCATACGTTGCAGTGAGTCATGAGTTGCGATTTGGTAATATGTGCGAAAATCGAAAAGAGTCGCAAAAAAGCAATAAACCTATGTGGTTGCGAGCAACAGCTTGACAGATCTGTTCGATCCGCTCCCCAAACCGGAGCAAAAGCACACCCTAATATATTACAAAGTTAATCTATGTATGTAATAACTTACTTGAGGTCCTATCGACCTTCTGATCATTTTTGAATTGAAATTTTTAAGAATTGATAGTGACAGTTCGCCAAGTTATTTATTATTTTCCTTTCGGCTAAAAACGTTTCATAGTTCTTTATGTGTGTAGTATTTGTTGCTTCTTCACCTTACCTCTTGGCATCTTTTGTACCTTATGACATTTGATTAATTGCATTTACTTGGTTGCTTGTATGCATTTACCGGCATACAAACATACATACATACCTATGTACGTAAGACGCATAAAGAGGACAGCAAATGGCAGACGACACAGCAGAAGACATCGCAAAAAGACGCACTAAGAACATATGTACATACATAAGAATATGCGACGTACCATATAGTCATAGTTCTCTACCCATTCTTTTCACTGCTCCGGTGCATGAAAACAACAACATCTGAGGTGTATTCTTCGGTAGAATTGGAAATATGTTTGTCCCGGCTATCATTTAAGACTGCCTACGTTTGACTTTTGCATTGTGTGGCGTTTATTCTGCGCCTCATCGTCATCATCTTCACTTCAATTACCTATATACATACATATGTATGTATGTACATATTTTTAAATACTATGTATCTGTTATATGCATATATGTATGTATGTTTATGAAGTGTCTTCTCCATTCTCGTGTTGCGTCGCCTTGTAGCTGTCTCTTATACACATCTAGATGTGTATAAGAGACAGCCTATATACATACATATGTATGTATGTACATATTTTTAAATACTATGTATCTGTTATATGCATATATGTATGTATGTTTATGAAGTGTCTTCTCCATTCTCGTGTTGCGTCGCCTTGTAGAATTGCAGAGGAAATGCAAATTTATCGCTTCTGTTACATTTAAGTGGCTTCAATTTCTTATTTCACTCCACGTCTTCAATGTGTGACGTGACGGAAATGGCAGTACACATTTCTAAATACTTTCAATTATACATAAATATTTATCAACAACTAATTTGCATACACTCACTTGCAAATCAATTATTCGTATAATTTGAGCTCTTATCGATGTTTTTTTTCCACAAGATCAGCTGTTTGCAATCGATCCAGTTTTTATTGGTCATAAATTAAATGAGGCATCCGAAATGATTTGCAATTCAAAAGATCACTGCGCCCTTATGTGGAGCAGGCAAGTGATCAGGAAGACTCTTATGCATATCTCATGATCTGGGCATGTTAAATGTAAAACGTTATTCAATTTAAAAACAGTAAAATTATCATATCGGATTGTTATACCCTGCACAGGGTATATTAAGTTTGCCACGTTGTCTGTAACACCAAGTTGAAAACTTCGCAGACCCTATAAATGATCCAAATGGCGAGCTGAGTTCTTTTTTCTCCAACATTCTGTTCATTTCTCGGAAATACCGTCATCGACCCACTAAGGCATATAGCTGTCATACAAACTGAACGATCGGAAGAAAGTGCTTACATGAAAATTTTTTTTAATATAACGAGATATCTTGTAGAAAATTAGAAGAGATTATTAACCAAATCAATGGCGCAAACTCCGAAAAAATTGCTCTGATCGGTTCACTATAGCATTTGACATCGATTATTGACCAGTTCAACGCTACAATTTTCAAGCAAATTTTTGATATCTTTATGCCATATTTTGTGACAAAATAGTACCCAAAAGCTGTAAATAAAAAGCAAAATATTTAATTACATATTCACCATTAGTAATTTTATCGCCTTTAAAGTAATCCTCACCGGATGTAATATACTTATGCCAACATTTTCTCCAGTTCGCGAAACACTTTTTATAAGCACCTTTTGGGAGGACCTTCAGCTCCTTTAGAGAATTTTGTTTTTATCTCTTCGATCGACTAAAAATAGGACACACGTTGCGGCAATTTCAGTTTGGCGAACAAGACTAATTCACACAGCCAAATATTGTGAATAGTCGATGGTATTCATTGCGTTTTTGGCTTTAAAGTTGGTCAAAATCGTACAGTTTTTGAAACAAATTCAGGTTTATGAGGCGAGTCGAACAAGAACGCGTTTCATACCCATAATATCCACGAAAATCATTCGAACGGACTCGCGACAGATGTCGAGCTCTCATACACTTGCCTGACGATTGTCAAGTGCCATAAACTTCACTTTTTTAAGCGAAGGTCGTCTAGAACGAGGCATGTCTTCAACGATCTCTCTACCGTCTCTGAAGGCTGACTGGTTTAACAAAATCGAAATTAATGTCAAAAATCTGAGTCATTCTATCATCACCGTACATAGGAGTCTAAGATGGTCGTGTGAAAATTTTGAAGTCGATCCGACTCCGATACGTTAGGGAGAAACTTTTGTTTATCGACCGGTTTATTGCTTTCGGCGCCGATTACGCTAAGTTAAAGAATAACTGAGATATAAACCCGCAATCCACTATGCCAGTTTTTGCCATTATGAAAATATCTGCAACATAACAGCAAGATATCGAACAAAACGGTCCAAATTTGACGCAAATCGGATAATTCGAATTCAATGCTAAATTAACCTAAAATTGTATGTAAAAACAATGGATTTTTTACTATTTTGTTCTGCGAGGAAGTCATCTTAATTTCCGCGATCAGTTCTTTGTTTCAAATTTGCGTTCCAGTGCGTCGAGCTTTGAACCTTGACCTCGACATTGCCCTCCAACGCCTGCAGTCTATTTCAATGTACGATATGTGTATGTAGTAGTGTGTGGGTTGTTGTATACTACTTTACTATTTGGTTCTACAATCTGTCAATATACGTATGTACATATGTAAGTATGTATGTATGTTAGTATGTACGTATGCATGTGTATATAACGGCGTAATGGCGCTGTTTGCATTATTTGCGGTAATTGTATACACTTTGTGACGCTTCTGTAAACAAAGCCAACGTTAAAATACACTATTGCCCTTTTCGTAAGCACAATACATACAAACACAATTCGTGTACAATTAGTCAGCAAATTGCATTACGTTAATTCAGTTTTTTGCATTTGATGTTCTGGTTGTTGTTGTTGCTTTAACAAAGAGTGCGACAATAACAGTTCATTACACCATCCATTATGTACACATATTACATACATACATATATGCATATATATGTGTGTATGTATGTATATATGTAAGTGACCGTCCAACAGTAAGTGCAGCAATGCAATAATAGCAACAATACGCGGCAATTATGATTAGCAGCCACAAGCGTCATCACATGCAAGCAAACACATCCAAACATATGTATGTATGTATGTAAATGTGCACATGTTCGTATGGATGTGCACAGCTCACCTAATAGTGCAATATGGAAAATGCATTCAGGCAGCAGCGCCGTAGTCTGTCTGTCCGCTTGCTCGACTGAGCAGCAGCAGCAGACAGACGACTTTTCCTGCCGCTGGCTGGCTGGTCGACTGAATGTCTGCTTGCTGTTCGCTCCTGTTCCGATATCGTCGGTCGTTGCTTGCGGTTGTTGTTAGGGCGTCAAGCGTGAAACAACTGGAAAAGGTACCCTAACACTAACACCGACTCACGCTCAGCTTCACCCCCCGTTAGCTGCAACACTTGCAACTTGTGCATTTTTTCGTTTCACACGCTTCTCCTTTTTAATGTGGCTCAGGTGTGTGCACTATAAACCAAATTGTAGTTGTATGTACATACATATGGACATACATATGTATGTATGTATGTGTGATTAATTTTGTATGTAACTGCTTAGAAGCAGTTTTCGATATTGCATTGTATTTTACTTCTCCGCTTTGGCACTTTCTTGGCACCGTTTTATATAGAAATTCTCTGTTGAAAAATGCAGTTTATTTTTATTGGCATTATAAAGTACCTATTTACATACACATTTGCACATTTACAATTTACATATTAATTACAAGCATTAAATATTTATTACTTGGCAATGTTCCAGTCGCAAGATAGACTTCGGAAAGTCTTGGTAGAATTTTCAACTCTTTCCTTTTAGATGTTGCACTGTAAGTCTTAATCATTCCGGTCTTAAGATGAAAGCGAGACGACTGTCACCACGAAACCTCTACTTCTATATTTATGTATATGTAAGTAATGGTTAAATTCTGACCACGCCAGTATTTTTTAACAATCCGGAGATCTGGTTTTATAGTTTGTGGGGGTTTTTGTCATTCAACGTGGACAGGTGATTTGAGGTTAAGGCAGTCTAAAGCCCTAAGGACACCTCATTTTGAAAATTTATTCTGGTTCGTCATCTTTACCAAATCGGATTAGACAAGAAAGGTGTCATTTTTCCCTATTCTACCTATTTAATAATGGTTTCTAGGAACTGAAAGTGAAACCTAAAGTTTACAAAATTTGGGAACAACTACTGTATCAATTGTTTAAAAATAGTAGTAAAATAAAGGATGATCAATTTAGAAGTTCCCTTCTTTTTTAAAGAAATTTGAAGATACTGCAAATTTTTATTCGAAAGGGCATTCTTTGGCATTTCTTTTTTGAACACTGAGTCCAATTTTCGATGACTCGTTTGAGCATTTCGACTGATAATTGGCGAATGATCCATTCTCCAAGGCCTGAATCGAAGCGTGATTGTCCGCATCGGGTTTAGACTTTACATATCACCACAGGAAAAGGTCTGGTCTAACGGTGTCATATCACACGATCTTGGCAGCCATTTGACCGGCCCAAAACGTGAAATTATGCTCACCGAAGTGTTCTCTCAATAAATTGATTGATGCGATATGTGATTAGTGACGCAATCTTGTTGAAAGCAAATGTCTCCGAGACCAATAGCTTAAATTTCTGTTATCAAATAGTCGGTTATCATGACGCGATAACTTCGCCGATACCGAAGACTAGACCGGTCCACAACCATTCCAAACCGTCGTTTTTCCTGGATTTTGCTTGTTTACATATCCATTGCGCCAAAAATGAGCCTTATCGGTGAACAAAATTTGGTTCCAAAACGTCGGATCATTTTGGAACTTTTCAAGAATCCATAGAGCCAAAAAAATGTGGGGAAGGTCGAGCGGCTTCAGTTCTTGCATAAGCTGTATTTTTCAATTTAAGATCTCGACTTAAAATGTGCCAAGTCGTTTCATACCTCTGTCCGAGTTATTCCGAACGGCGCCGAATCGACGCTCCACGGTCTTCGTGTGAACTCTCAGCTACGGCCGCTATATTTTCTTCCCTGCGTGCTGAACGTGAGCTATTCGCTCGAATATTATTCAATTATGAATGCTGGGCATCAAGATTGGTGACGGTGCTGCAAATAGTACGCTCAGTAGGCCACTCAGACGTAAGTATTTTCACGATGAAATGTCAAACAATACTGAACAAAAATAACATTATAGCTTGACAAGACACAGGGATCATTCCGGTTGCCGTCGTCTCACTTGGGTACTCCATATTAGCGCCTCTACAGCACAATTTTCATATTTCTACTCACTTGGAAAAACACTTGTACACATGTCTTTTATTGAAAGCATTTCATACAGCGTCAATTCGTTCGAAGAATACACATCTGTCTTTATTCCACTGCATTTTGGTGATTATTCCCACACATTTGCAGATCTCCAGTTTTCTGAATACCTTCCGTTCATTGAAATGAATTTGGGGTCCTTTCATACACAGTCGTATATCAACTAACCACTTCGTTGTCTAAGCGCTCGTTGCAAGGCCAACCATGGCTCCCTAGTGCAACACGCACAAACTCACCTGGTTCGCCGCAAACATATGTACATACATACATACAAAAGTAACAAAAGTCTTCATATGCGTATTCCAATTCTTCCTCTGTTTTATTTATCGGTATACTCATATGCAAGCATTCCTATCATATTCTTAATCCGCAAGTTCTTTATACCCCATAAGCGCGTGCATAGTAATGTTCATACATATGTATATACGTATGTATGTATGTATGTATGTTTGTGCATATAGTTTCTGCAACTACTATGTGCACTTTGTCCATATTTCCTCGCTCTCCCTCTACACATTTGGGCCCTGCAGCGCCGCATGTGTCATTCATCCAATTATCCTCACTCCGACATGTTAGTGCCATCGGTTCACCTTATGTTTGTTGTTTGCCATTTGTTTTTGTCAGTTTTGTTATTTTGTTCGTTCTACTTTTTTTCTGCTTTATTTTCGCCATGCACTTTCGCTCTTCGCCTCTTCCTCCCCATCTCACTCACCTTACTTTTGCCGTACACGACCACAGGCTGGTTAAACTTTTCTCTACCTCCACCTCTTCCGGTCAATCATCATCCGTTCATGCTGCACCACCTTTTCGTAAACAACATGAAAGTGCAGCCATCGCAGCCTAGCTCGTCGGCTCTTCCCAACCGTCTCCTGCTGCGCTCCGATCAATAATGCGACTAATGCGCCTGTATAACACGTTTCGTTGTTGTTGCTTTTGCTGTTGGTTTTGCTTTTCTGTTTCTGTTTTTGTTTTGGATTTCTGTTTTTATTGCTTTTCTGCGTTTTGTTTTGTTTCCCATCATTCACCGCGCACGATCCAGCGTCGTCGTCAGTTCAACTCAACGCTGCTCAGGTACAGCATAACAAACAAGTACCCCCGCCGCCGCCTCCAGCACGGCTGCAGCGCCGTACTCATCCAAGGCACCGTTGTTGGCAGCGATGCAGACGTGGTAAATGGCGTCTCTTCTGCACAGCGCCTCGTCGTTTACGTCTTACATGCCCGTCGAGGCTGCGGCAAGCCCCACCACAACAGTCCAGCCACGAGCCTAGTTGGCTTTAGCTCGCGGATTGTCGGTCGTTTTGTCAGTGCGGTTGCTACATGGTTGCCTGGTTGCCGCTACCACGATATGCGCCTAGGTGCGTTGTCGTTGATTGCCGTGGCCTAAACCACAGTTGATGGCGGTCGGCTTTAACTATTGGTGTTCGTTTGTTGCCGTTGGTTCCAGTGCGCTTGTTAGCTTAGCAGCAATGTTGCAGACAGCTGGAAAACCCACAAGTTGCCACAAAGCGTGGCGGTGTATCAATCCGAGTATATATACAATATGTATAAATGTCTGAGCTTATAAATTTGTGATTTATAGATGTTAGCTAGTAAAACAACTGCTACATTTTATTTGAAATCCCATCAGCAAAATGATAGAAAACTCAGCCGGCCGCAATTGCAATAGTTATTAGTTCAAACTCTTCTGCTGGTTGAAAAATGGAAGGTGCCACAATCTTAGTGCTTTGAAACCCTAGACGGTTTTTATAAGAAACCTTTTCATATCCGAAATATGCTCAACAGCTTAATTTTGTCTGATCGGCGGTAGACAAAGTAAATACTCCTGTGGCTTTCAGTTCAGATATGTTTCACGGACCATTTACTTAGGAATATATGTATATGTATGTATGTA
This sequence comes from Bactrocera latifrons, assembly GCF_001853355.1. NCBI lineage: Eukaryota > Metazoa > Arthropoda > Insecta > Diptera > Tephritidae > Bactrocera > Bactrocera latifrons. The sequence continues at coordinate 368,711 of NW_017537578.1, forward strand.
TGCCATAGCAGAAACTCGTAAGATATGTATATGAATATTTTTGACCCGGAAACGGGCGTTTCCCACTGCAGTCGGTTCTAAGTAACCGGAACGGTCCACTTTAATATATTAAAAGTTGAAATAGAATATATGTATGTATTTAGAAAATAACACATTTTCCTGTAATAAATGGAAGCACCTTTAGCCATCTTAGCAGTCTTCTCAACACTATCTACAACACAAATTATTACTTCCTTTCAGTTATGAAGGTTACTCATGCTGGCAAGATCAGCGACATCAGTACTCAGAACCCAGTTTTGAATGTTATTATCACTCCTTACATTGTTTATGTTTTCTTCTCCATTCCAAATGCCATGAATAATTTAACCAAATACTTGTTATTTGGTTCGCTTTGTGCTCGATTAGAATTTTAAATATATGTCTGATATTAATGATATTCGGGTTTTCAATTAAACGTCTATAAATAAATTTATTAAGATATACTGGATTTGGAATTGATTTAAATTCAATCGGATTTGGTTTGTTCAAAGGCATTTATTTTCTTAAGTGAAGGGTGATCCATTTCGAGATTTTCTTCTTTTTTTTAAAGAAAAGACAGAACCTTCAAATTGAATGGGTAATGTTTATATTATTCGAAAGAGTATTATTTGGTATTCGTTTTTTGAAGATTATCTCTTTCAAATGTTGGCCGCGACTACGTCTCAGATGATTATTTCGTTGAGTCCAATTTTCGATAACGAAAAAATCTAACGGTGTGATACGAGTATCACACGGTTCTGGTGGTCAATCGATCGGCCCAAATGAAATTATCTGCTCACCGAAGGGTTCTCTCAATAAATGCATTGATGCGATGTCTTGTTGAAACCAAATGTCGCCGACATTACCAGCTTTAATTTCAGGCATCAAATAGTCAGTTATCATAGCAGAATTTTTGAAGAAATATGAACGAAAAATGATGTTTTTTCCTTTATGAAATGACAGCTCTTGAATCTCTTCAGGTTACTTTTAGTCCCAAATGCCAAAGTTACCTCTACGTGGATCAACCGTTAGCAAAAGTTTCGATATCAACAGTACAACTTCATCGAATATCTTTAAAAACATGAAGTGCATTTTTTAATCAAAATACATATGTACATAAAAACATATGTACATATACATATCTCATAAAATCCGTTAAATTTCGAAGCGGCTTACGTGAAAACTCTAATAGTAGAAGAATTTCATTTTGATTTCTGTGGAGAATTTGCAAATCATATACATATGGTCTTGAAACTAAAACTGGTACTCGGATTTTATCCAGTATTACATGGACTTACTCACGAAATGTTCTACAAAATCTGTATAGATCCAAGTAATCCACTTAATTATGGTCTGAGCAAAATACAAAACCTAAACAATGAAAAATATGAGACGCTTTTATTGCTCTTTGTTCGTCTTTGTTCTCATAACTAATGTTTGTCATTTCGTTTTCAATATACCTTTATTGGATTTTTTCTTAACTGTGGAGCCTTATTTTACTTTTCTTTGTTTTTATTTCTAATGTTTAGAATTTAAGTGTGTTTATTGCCGGTGTTTTTTCCTTATTAATTTGCTGTCGACACATTTGGTTTGTATGTATTTCGCGTTTATTTTGCTTTGTCCATTGTAGATCGTTTTGATTTTGAGGATTCTACGAATCCATGAAGAACCCACAAACAATCGACAGTAATTGGTATCACCATTGTTATTGTTGTTTTGACATCTACCAACATTTTCTCGAATTTCGGTATGCCCTATGCACGAGTACCTTTTTTATACACTAAATAAATAGACCCTGTTATGTACTTGCATACATACATATGTGTGATTGTACTTGGGTATAATGCTCTCCGCCCGTTTGCCCTTGTTTCAACGTTTTTACGACGTCACTAACGCTGCTGACGTCGTTGTCATAGCCGTCCGCTGTCGGCTGTCTGCTTTCCACCATCAACTACATATTTGTTATGCTTTTGGCTTCTTCTGATGTTATTTCCTCTTTTTGGGTTTATTGCTTGTTAGTTTCATTAGAGCGCGTGTGCCTGATGTATGTATGTGCGCGTTTAAATGAATATCTTTTGTGTCTGTACATATTCGTATGTATCGGTATGTATTGATAACACATTTTGGTAGCGCTCTACTACGTCGGCAGCGATCTGTCCTCCGTTGGCGGATCTGCTTAGGCAGACAGAGTGCTATACATACATACATATGTACATCTACAGAGCTTTATTTTTAGGTAAAATGTTGTATCAGAGAATCTCAAAACTAACTTTTTTTTGCGGACAGGGTAGCCATATCATTACAAAATTATGAAAAATTATATGTTCATGCAGAGCTTATAGTTCTTAGACAGAGAAAGAACTTATGTTTATGTGGCCTGAAATTGATCCACTTCTAGACACTCTTTTTCGCAAATTTACAATCAAAATTCATCATATATAAAGTGGTAATGTCTAAAATATAAGGCCGTAGAGAGAAAACCGGAGTCCGGGAATGATTGACGAAAACTGTTGTAGAAAAAAGATATGAGCAAAGTTGTTGTAGAGTTCGGGGTCTCTCTGAGAACTTAGGTCCCGTGAGGAATAGTACACATCTCCTCACTCTGAATAGAAACGATCTTAAGAACTTTTGCTAATTTGTTTCAGCTATTAATGATATGCCCAAAATTACCAAATCTGGCCACCCTGCCGCGTGCAGCTCTCTTCACAGCCATGTTAATTCGGGCATTCATTCGTTCGACGTTGGCGTCAACAACTGCTTATTTATTTTCTTTACATACATACATACATATACATTCGTACAAATATACGGTTATATGTATATCTATGCAATTTATTTTGCTTTTTCGAGTATTATTGTTATTGACGTGTTTGTACATATTGTGTTTTGTTATTAACTTGTTTGCCTTTTTTTCGCCACGAACTCACCACGACTTTAAAATGACTACAGAATATGACTACTACTGCGAATATAACAGTGAAGGCCGCTCTGGCGCTGGTTGCTTCAGCTCTATGTGCATTTTTTTATCGCTGTGTAGGATTTTTTCTGCTCTTTACATTCCTACATAATCATTTATGTAAGTGCTTGTTGGCTTGTTGTATGAACTCTCAAGCTGCCAGTTTGTTTGCCTGTATTTTTTTATTGTTTTTTTTTCGTAAGCACATACAAGTTTACGTAGCAGTAATCCCAGAACAGCTGCTATGATTGATTCCTCGGCGAGCTGTCGTTGGTGGAGAGTTTGTTTGTTTTTTATTTCCTTTTAATTTTTACGTTTTTTGCGGTTATTTAGCTGTAGAAAGTGAGCTGCTTTATTTTTATTTCAGATAATATATTTTATTTTATGTAATTCACCGCTATTTAACCTTTAATTTTCATTATATGGCTGTTATACAAATTAATCTATCAAAATCAAGTGCTTGTATGAAAATTAGCTCGGAGTTTTTTTTTTCTCGTAATTTGGTCTAAATAATTTTTTTTTAACTTTTATGCTATAAGAAATGCAACAGTGAAGCGGTTCACTCGCAGTTAATATTTTTATTTATATATTTAAACATTTAAATGATTCATTCAATATTGGTTCAAATATGGCAACACTTTAAAGCAGGAAATATTGTATTGTATTGTCGTCTGCCTAGTCATCGTAAATAAAATGTAAAATTGCAAAACGAAAAAAAAAATTGTTAAGACGCACTGTCATTAAACCTGAATTGTGCCAGAAAACGCAGAATTTAAACTAAAAACACAAAAAAAAAAAATATTCTACAATCGTTTAAACTTTTATTTGCTGCGTACATCAGCAAATGACATGTGTTCATACATTATGTGCATGTATATGTACATTTACTATATGTGCATATAAATATTGTTTTGTATTTCTCATGATTAGCAATAACCTTGCGTTGTCGTCGTCGTTTATACGTTCTGTCATTTCAAAATTTAAAGTTCGTTAACTTGAAGCGCATAAAATTAAATAATGAAAAAGTAATAAAGAATTGTGCACAATACACATCGGCATGTACATACATATAGTATATGCATGTTTAGTACAATGTATATGTGGTACACATAAGTACATATGTATATACAAATATCTATAATCTGAAAATGGCGTCTTGCTAATTGCTTAAATTTATAATATTATAACACGTTTGTTAAATGTTGATGTACATATGTATGTATGTATGGCCATAAATTTGAAGTGGAAAAGATGTAATTATTCATTAAAATGGCATGAAAGCATAAATGATATAACGCAAGCAATAAAATTTATTATATTATCGCATCTAAATATTTGAAAAAATATGGCTATATAATGAGACCCTATTCCAAAGGTAAATTTTTATTTCTGTCCATTAGTTATACATGTGTCAAAGTTTCGCCATTTTATTTGACGTATTTTCCAACATGCTGGTGTGACGTCATTGATTATTTTGTGGTGCTAAAGTCTTCTCCTCACCAATACAAGTAGATTAACTGTTCTATATCATTCTCATCATTTGACTAAAAATTGTGCTTTAAAGATGTATACCATATATTTAAATTATCTAAATTTAACAGAAAACTTATAAATGAAATTCTTTATCGGTACTTTTTTTTTTTTTTTTTTTTTTTTTTTTTTTTTTTTTTTTKTTTTTTTTTTTTTTTTTTTTTTTTTTTGAAGCGGTTATAAGCAATTAAGTCTTATTGGACTATGTCTTCGTCCTTCCTTGCATAAACTTTCTATGCAATTTAGTGTTCTATATAGACGCTATGAAACAAAGTTCCAACGACAGTCGGGTCTACGTAACCGAAACCGACTCAGATTTTTATCCGTTCAAGAACTGTCAACTCGGCTAAATTCCGCTGCAACAACAACATGCAATTACTTTAAAAAAGAAAAAACCTTTTTGCTTATCTATGGGCGTATGGTTCCATTGTAGTTACTCTATATGAAATCAGAACAGCGTTTTAGCAACCAGAACGAATTTTGATTTTTATCCGGCCAAGGACTGTTAATTCGCCATCACTTCTCCAAATTACTTCAGAACGGTTTTCTACCGCTACAAAAACAAAAACTAGAAGAAATTTCAATTATTTTTTATAAATTGTTAACTATTTTTAATATATATTTTCTGATATTTACATATTTCTTGTTTCAAGTGTTTATTTTATAATTTGATATTTTTTTGTGTTTTTATTTCAAATATTATTATATTTTAATTTTAGACAGGGTACATATATCGGAAATGTTTACTTGACACCAACAATCTCTATTGAATTACCGAACTTTAAGGTAAGAGGTTTAAATTTTCTTATCCTTCCAATATTTTTTAATAATTTCAATTTTATTGTTTAATTAAAACTTTATAATTTTTATGTTTCATACAAATGACAGCTATAAGTTAGAGTTGACCGATTTTTATAATCTATGTATATAATTCGGAGATGCTAACGTTGCCTTAAACAATATTACATGTGAAATATACCGCGTAATGAAATAGTTTTCCATCGAAACAGATGATTTCCATTGTTTATATGACAGCTAAGTACATATGTAAGTACATAAGTAAGTACATATGTTATAATGGTCCACTCTAATTAATTTCTTCGGAGTTTGTAGTTTGCCAAATATTTATACAAATATTTCTTCAAATAAAATAGTTTTGGATATACATACATACATATGTATTTTATACGGTCCTTGACGTTTCCTTCTGATGTTACAACGTCGGTGCAAATTTAAAATAAATTTTCGTTTAAATAAATAGTGTTTGTACTACCCTGCCTACAATTTCATATTTATAATTTCCCTAGTAATCTAATCAGCAACAATTAATATAAGTTATTCAACACTTTTCGAGGACCCTTAAAATATTTAAAATTAACACCTACTATTTGCATTTCCATCTAAATGACACATAAACAAATAAAACTTTTAAATAATTACATGAACACTTTTCTTCTGAATGACAGCCAAACGAACAGCCACGTCAATTATCAAACAAGCAAAGATTATTATAGTTTTGCTTCTATAAGTACTCAGCGAAGACTTCAATCAATTCCATTTTATTTTTAATATAGTAATTATTTTCCCGCTCTAAGTCACATTTTATAGCGACGAATTTCGTTCTCTAAACGCAACATTAAATTATGATTTTATCCACGAGCAATCAATGGCTTTTAACGAAATTAATTTTAATATGAAAAATTAGCAGCTGAAAACTAATGAAAACAGCAAATCGAAGGCAACGAACGGCGAAACATTTTTTATAAATGCAATAATGAAATTTTTCTACATACAAAATTAAACGCAATTTATGATTTTTAATACAAACTCACACATAAATTAACAATATATACGTGTGTATGTATGTATGTATGTATGCGGAGTGTGTGGCGACAATACTGTATTGTCTGTGCAAATTCACCACAGCTCACTATCGCAACCCAGCACACCTACAGGCGTTTAGCGCGACTATGTGCGCTGCTTTTGCATTGGTGTTGGTGTGCAATACGCGGAATAAATGATGATTGTGTATCGATGTTAAATTCGTCATACACTACTCTCTGCAACTCGGCGCGCTCTCGCTCGCATTGGCGTTTTTTATTTAATTCTTTTATGCTCAATTGTAATTAACATACTTTTCTTGTTGGTTTCATTCGTGTCATGCCGTGCTGTTGGGAATATTAAATTGCTCTTTTAGCTGCAAAGCTGTATTGGTAAGAGCTTATAAGTTCGTTAATGGTAATTGCTTTGGCGTGCTGTGAGTGCAATGAGTAATGAATTCTGCGAAATGCAGTGAGGTGTACTTCTTTACATTCTTTTTCTTACATACATATGTATGCATATGTAATAAAAATTGTTTTTGTTGCAGCGTTCGTTTGCTGGTGCCCTTAAACTTCCGTTGTGTAACAGCCAACACACACAGCGAGTGAAATCATTTTATTTCGATTATTTATCTGTTATTTGAAAATCCACCACGCTCAATTTCGTAAGTAGCTGTGCAATTAAGGGAGCGTGTTCTGACAATTCGATACGCTCTCATGCTTCTCGCATTGGTATATGTACATATGCCCGACACCTTCAGACCCATTATACTACCACACCAGTGCTCCTACAGCCGACTGTCAGTGCTGAAAACAAAATGGAAATAATCAACTTCTGTTGGACAGCTCAGCAGTGCTCTCCCATACAATTTGCTTGCTCATTGCGAAATGTTATTTCACAACATTTTCACCTTTTTACTCCTATGCTTCCCGTTTTTTAAGCTTTTGTTTATTTTACTCATATTATATTTTTTTGTTTAGTTTAATTTGCTTCCTACTATTTGCTTACAGTTTGTATGTATTGTATTAATACATACATATATGCAGGATTGTTTTTAGTATTTTTGCTTCGCTTATTCGCTTTGTGTTTTCTTCCTCTATACATATATTCTTATTGAATTATGCAGCATGTCGCTGTGGCATTACCTTATACTACATACTTATCTATGTACTACAAGCAACCACAGTGTTGAATATACGTACATATACGAAAATGTTAATTCCTTTGTGCAGTACCATTTGAGTGAGAGCCAACAGCACCTTACACATGTAAGCGCACAGTGTTCACCAAAAGTTTTGGTTACCTCTGGTTACATGTATTAAGTAACATTTTGTTTTTGCAGCACTTTTTTAAAGAAATTTCTTCAAATGAGTTGCTTTTGCCATTCTCGTCATATAATGTATAATTTGTCGTTTGTAAAAATATATTTTAAATCTGCAAGAAAAATTTCCTACTACATATATCACGAAAATTTTATACAGGTTCACGAGAACACTTTTTATTTTTGTAAGATCAAGTAAATGGTACCATAATCGTCTAAGAGTGTCTAGTTGGAAAACAACAGGTTGCATTGTTGTTGCACCAGTACGAAACATCCCTGAAATAATTCATAGGAATACTGCCGATTTGACAGCCTTTAGCCGGTTTTTTATACAGTTCTGTTCTGGTTACGTAGGTTCCACTGTCGTAGGAAAACATTAACCTTGTTGTTCACCGCCTCTTGTGGAAGAATTGTACAAAACTTAACCCAAATTCCATAAAAACAATTTTCGAACTAAAAAAGCTGATCTTTTTACTAGTACATTAATTTTGCGGTATTTTGTGGCTAATAAAAGTTCTATACCTCTAAAAGAAAGAGTATTGAAAAGCAAAATTATTTATGCTATACAGTAAAAATGTCACGTTACGTATTTTCGTGAAATACTGTATGTACCCAAATTCTTCGACATTGTTCGCTTATGACTTGTGCAAAGCAAGTTATGCACTGTTGGCACTGGCGCTGGCTAACTTTCCGTCTGGCTGACTGACTGACTCACTCTTTGTTGTTTGCGCATGTTGAATTTTACTCTTTTTACCCATAAGTATGCATATGCGCATATATGTATAATTTTACTGCGTACATAGCTATGTGCATATGCATGTATTCGAAGCATACAATGTACCTAAAAATTAACGCTTTATGCGCAGTACTCTCTTCAAAAAGTTGCAGTTCCGTATACCTTGGATGACGCAGCTCATAATATTTGTAGATATTTTACTTACTTATGTATTACCAAGTTTTGCTTTTCAATTTGTTAAAAAAAATACATATGTTCACATAAAGTTATAATAATTTAATTTCCAGCACAGAAGTTTCTCCACACATTTTTGTGCTGTCATTAAGGCCGCCGCCATCTTGCTGTTTGCGATTGATAAAGCCATATTTTATGTTCGTTGTGTCAATTAAGCTCTCTTTTGTACTGCATATATTTAGTGTGAAGTAACTATAGACTACAGTCGCCTCTGCTGTCAGCGCCTTGCGAACTGTGTGATTACTTGATTACTCCCACTTGGTAATTGCTAGGAGATTTCCTAATCAACTACAAAGGGTCTTACTACGTCTTTTCCATTATAAAATTGACTTGCCTTGGGGAGGCTTTATATCTGTATGCATTCTCACCACACCTAATCGGTATTAAGCGCTCTCTCTCAATTGTCTGTGTGCTGACTTTTGTATAAATTGACTCTGTTATCTTTTATTTTTCTTGTGTGTACATGATATCTATGTGTATGTCCACATAAAATTGTTGGTGAGTATGCATTGTATATTAACTCACCACAGCTGTTACTAGCATTAGCTAGCACTCAACCCACTTGAGCAAAATAAAGGCGCAGCCAACGTCATCGTTTCCTGTTATGCTCTTTGTTAACTTCAAGCTTAATACTTTTCCATGCGTATGTGTTACTGGGTGTATGTGTATGTGTGTGGTGAGTTGTCTCCGTTTTAATGGTATCATGTACCACCACTCGTACAACTTTTCGCGTATATTGTGTGAGTGTTTGTTGGTTGCTGTTAATTAATTTTGTTCGCACTTTGTGCTCAATGCTGATTTCTTGTTGTACTTTTTTATTATTTTTATTATTGCTGCAAAGTATTGTATGCTTCTTATATGTACATATGTATAACTTTTAATTTTTTGTATCCATAATATAATTTAATACTACTGTGCATATGTATGTATGCTTGTAAATTTATTCTGCGCATACTTTTTTCTTTGCTCGTTTGCTTCCTTCTTTACAAGCACTTCTCTGCGTAGCACTTTTGAAACCTGCGCTGATGTCTTCTTAATATTTTTTACAGAAGCAGCAATGAAAATTAAGTAAAATTTTAATTGTGCTTTGTTTGTACGAGCTCTATGCATGCACACGCATACATACACAAGTATATCTCGTTTGTTTTTTGTTTTTTAGTTTCTTTTATTTTTACTCTTTAAGTGCTTGTTGACTGTTAAAAAGAAATAATCGTACATACATATGTAGAAACTACCACGTCTACAACTCACCACAGTCGAATATTAAAATATACTTTGCAGTCATGTCTACATTAGCAATTTAATACATGCATACATAGATATTCACCCATATGCTTTCATACATATGTATGTATATGTGTACATGCTAAGCTTGTGCTATCTGTATGTGTTTCTACGTCGCATAAACGTTTGCTTGCGAGTCCAAAAGTTATTTATCTTCACTTTATACTTTTTGAGTGCCCGTATGTTCAATTTTATTAATGTGATTTCCATTTTCCTTGCGGCATTTAAATACGTATGTATAAATATGCTCTTAATTAAATAAATCATTGTTGGCCGCATGCATTTTGGAAAATAAGTATACACACGTACATATATTCATTGTACATATGTACATAAGTACATGTAGGTGCATAAGTTCAGTGAGTGCGTGACTACTACCCTATAGTTTGTGGTCCTAAAACATAGCCGAGGTAAAATCTACAAATCCGAAAAATCGAGAAAAACTTAATTTAATAGTGGCCGCACTCTCTCCTCAGAAATCAGCGATGTATTTAGTTAACGAATTATTGGTATTCGAAAAAGTATTTTCGTATTTTATCAATAGATGTCGTTGCAGTCGTATATCTCCAGTTCTACCAATCACATTGAGTCATGTTACAGCTGTGATAATAAAGAAACTCGCTAAATTTTGAATTTTTTGTGTAAAAAATCGAAGAATGCAATGCAAACCCCCAATGAAATTTGTAAAGTTTACGGAGACGATGATGTATGAGTTCGTGTATCACAACAATGGTTCGCTCGCTTCCGTTCTGGAAATTTCAAAATTTCGATTTACACTAATGGAATAATGTCTCTAGCGGAAAAATGGTCGAACAAAATGTTACATATTTCTTTATATATTTATTAGTATAAATATAAAAAATAAGTTGACGTTTGATTAGAAATACGAAAAGACTTTTTCGACTACCCAATATTAAAAAGAGCTTAGATGACACTTCGATTTTCTATCTTAAAATATATATTTTTTCTTTATTTGAGATTTGCCTCTGCAACCGCTCAAAATTGTATGTTATTTAATTGGCTCATAGCTCGAAGAAAACTCGGGAAAGAACTAGAATTTATTTATTTTAAATTAAATTTAGGTTTACCATATTCTTTGATTGATAATCAATTCTTATATTTTATTCACACACTAACTCACAGTATGTTCATTTTGGGTACATTCCTAGTGAAATACATTATGTTATGTCAACTGTCACAAAACTTAATCCACCCTGTTTTCTCTCTAATGATTTTTAAATTTTAAGTAGCTATAACTCTCGTACATTCTCAAGGTTGTACTTTTGCTTACCTAACAAAATAAAGTTATAATGCCCACTTATCCATATGTTCCCTTAGTTGAAAGTTTTCACTAGTACTCTTTAGAAGTGTTTTACTCGATTATCTCCAAAAAATAGAAATTTTTCGTATTAATTCTCTTAACTGTCAAGTAATTAACGGTTCAGCGTAGTGCCTGCAAAGTTAGGTAAGTAAAATGAGTATATCCACTTTGATACATTTATAAAATTGTTAAAACTTGAATTTCTGATGCGTGAAAATTTGATATAATACAAAAATTATAAGGGTTTTCGTGTAAATATTATTTTTTTGGGAAGTTTTTTTTTATTTTTTGGATAGACGAAGTGCCTACGTTGTAAACTCATATTTGCTTCTGATCACAGAAGTAGCTAATGTAATATTTAATAATAATATGATTTAATAACCAAATTAAATTAAAAACAGAAACTCTTATTCCGAATATTCTTATGAATTATTTTTTTTTTTTTAATTACTTTTC
>NW_017537578.1:380536-383952 GCF_001853355.1 Bactrocera latifrons
TTGATTTACTTTTATACATTTTTACATTTTTGCTCTCATGATGCTTAAAGCCTCATTGTAGGGTGAAACAGACATTTACAAATATGCGCATACACACATACGATACTTCGCTTATATTTAGCGTATACTTTCGTCATTGTTCACTGCTGTTGCGGATGATGACATTTCAACGTTATTCACCCAAATGAGCGAGCCAAGTCTGCGAGACTGAGCACAAATTTGAGTCCGCTCTGCTAACAAACACATGCATGCATGTTCTCACATACGTATTTCAATGTAGGTATGGGTGCATGCTTGCACGTTCACCTCGTCGAACAGTACTTTCCCCTTGTGGGTTATGGTTATTATTTCGTTTTCTCGTTGAACTTAATCACTCACAATGCTGCCAGTGATCACAACCAAACACTCATGCACACAGATACACACACATACACCTGCAGCAGGAGCAACAACCACAGTGGTGTAGTAGCAGCGACGTCAGCAGCGTCAGCGGCAACAATGGCTGACTGCTGTACAAAATAACACACGCGCCTTTGTAACGCTATCAATACCACTCGCTCGTCATTGAGTGTGTGTGGAAGGGTGAAGCGGTGTACTTGTACAGGCATCTGCAGATACCTGCCTGCTGGCAGCTTATCTGGCTGGCTGTTAACTGGCCCACATGCATATGGCTATGGTGAATAACAATGGCTGTCGTCCGTCACTCACTCACTCTCTACCTTACTTGTGTATATGTGTGTGTTTATGTTTTTTTTTCGCAGCACACTTGTATGTGTGCGACATTTACGTGTGTTGGTTGTGTTCGCTGCGTTCTGTCCTGGCATTAGCGAAGTTTTTCAAGCCATTTCAGTTTTAGTCGAAAACGAGTGCTTGGAGACTTCACATATTGGAGGATCAAATCCACGTTGAATTTTCTACTTTGAACGTTTGAGTTTTTCTGTCTCGTTCACTCTTCGTGTGTCTGTGTATAGAACATACATATAAATCTATATACAAGTGCATATATTGTGTATTAAATATCTTTTCGCTTAATTGAGTGCACTAAAATTACCCAAACGAGCTCAAAAAAAGTAAGAAACCAAAAATTAAAATATAAAAAACAAGAAAAAGGCGAAAAAACGAGAATTTTTTCTGTTAGCCAAGTTAAGTTGTTCGAATACATAAATGAAAAAAGTGCGATTTGATTTTGGTGAAAGAAGGCGACTGATGTTGAAAAATTTTTGATTTTTGTGAAATTACGTTTCGTTTTGTGTTTCCTTTCGTTTGTTGCGGCGATAGAGGACGACGACGTCAAGTGCGATAATAATATAACTAAATAAAGATATAAATCGAAGCATACAGGAGTGTGGATATTTCTTAACTTCAATGCTTCGTGGTACGACGAGATTCTAAGTCTGAAAAGCAAACAGACACGGTGCGTGCGTGTGTTTGTTTGTACGTTTGTGTGCATGTGCTGAAAAGAAATCCTGGTCCCTGAACCTTGAGTAAAATCTGTACGATAATTTGGTGTTCTATTATTTAAATAACTAATTTTTGCCTTTTTGGAACGCAACTTTTCCCAAACCAAAAGGCTTTCGGAAAGCAAAATACAAAATCTATAGGAGTGTTTTCTTCACGACTGGAGTTCAATTTACATTTTACACAATCCAGACAAAACGTCATCAATTGAAAAATATATAGCGATTTGAACATTTTTTCGAAGGGCAAAAATTACATTTCGTATTTAACAAGAAACATATTTAAAGAAAAGAAGAAAACAAATTACCGTACTCAGTAAAAAAATAAAAGTATACAAAAATAATTTAAAAAGATTATCGAAACGGCAAAAATTTTCGTGCATAGCAAAAAAGCAAAAAATAATATAAAAATCAACTGTGAAAAAAATTTTCAATTTCAAATTAAAAATTTCGTATTATAAGAATATAAAAAGAATCAAGCAAAGCTCTAAACTAATCAAAACTGTGATCAACATACAGATTTTCGTGAAAAAGTCTAAAATTGTTACGGAGCTTAGAACCCACAACGACGAGCCATTTTTCAGCAAACCCCCAGCCGAGGAGGCGCTAAAGAAAAGTAAGTCTCTAAAGGATAATAAATAAATGCTATTATAATAAAATTAACTGAAAGTTAAAGGATTTCGTGCGTGTCCTTGCCTGTGTGTACGTCAAAATTTTGCAGTTACAATTTCTGTATGCACGTATAAAGAAATTAGGCAGAAAATCGATGTGACAAAATTTTCAATACTAAACTTCAAAATTTTCAATGAGCACATTGCAGTTGTTTTCGTTTCGAAATCAAACGAAATTTTTATTAAAAAAAGTAACAAAATACAAATTTTAAGTGCAAGTGAAAAAAGTCCATATGTTTGACAAGAAAGCAGCAGCAAAAGGACATAACAATGAAATACATATGTATGTATCTATATGTGTAGGGAACATAGAGAGCGAGTGTAGTATATGCAGCGTTGAGCGCGCTGCTATGGTGAATAGTGGAGAACAGTTGATAAATTCTTACCAACCTTAAATTTAGTGCTTTAGTTGTTTATTTTTCACTCTTTTAATTTTAAATTACAACTTTTACTGGGCATTCTAAATTATGATAACAGATATTCCATTGTATTCTCAAATTTCCAAAGTGCTAACGATTGCTTTACGGCCTGTCATCTGGTAGTTATTTGGTGAATTTCGATTTTTGTGAGCGCAAACGCTACGTACGCGTAGGTAGGAAGAGCTGAGTAGAGCAGAGATTGTGTGTGCGCTACGCACTTACAGCAAAACGTTCCAAAGGTAATGAGACAAGTGTTAGGTGTGGGAAGGGGGTTGCTGTAAAATGTGCTGGCAGCGTTAAAATGCTTAAAGTATTAAGCTATGTGAAGGAAAATATTAAAAATTATTACATACCAAAGCTTAAAATTCAAATACGCAAAACCGAGAAGCGTGTCTGCTAGTTTTTTTGTGATTATTATCTTAGTTTTTTGTTTTTTTTTGTTTTTGTCTTCGTAGAGAAAGCGCCTATAGCTGAAATGACGTAGCGTTTATGAAAAATTTTGTGTGTAGTGGTAAAGTGTATATGCTTTTTTATGTATGTACGTGTTATGTACAAAAAGTCATGCGGTCTATTCACACGTATTGCTGAGGCCTTTGCAAGTTTTTGGGGTCTTATATCTGCTTGGCATACAAGCTATTTGTCTTTTATGAATGCCGTCAGTTTGGGTATTATTTAGCGTATACAGCTTTTTCTTTTACGTTTTCGTTATTTTCGAGATACGTCCACATAAAAATATTGTGCCAAAAATGCCAATTCTCTACTCGTACGTACTTCCTGCCTCTGCACGCGCGCATATTTCTTTTCATTTCATTTATTTTACGTAGTTTTATTTTTATCAGCCTTGATTATCGATAGTTTTCACTTGAGAG
>NW_017537578.1:384445-387814 GCF_001853355.1 Bactrocera latifrons
TGTACACCTACTCCTCGCTGCCTGTGACTCATCGTCTACTCGCTTTAAATACATATTTGCGCTTGTTTATTTTACCCTTTGCAATTGTTGTTGTTATTGCAGTGCAATTTTTCACTTCATATGTGTAAATATGTATGTCACATGCTAACGAACACCTAAATATTTTGTTTAAATTTTGCTGCTGTGCTAGATAACTATCGGCCTTTGCAATAAAGCTATTTACTTTCATGTTCACACATTCGAACTTGTGTATACACATACATGTGTAGTTTACATGAACGTATTCTAAGACACTCGGAGCTTTCAATAACAAGCGCAGTGCTGGCTATGCGARATAAGTGAAAAGTATAAATTATATTGTTTAATAAATGTTTAATAAATTTATTTGTATATACATACATATACTSTTATGTATTTATACTATATATATTTATTTGCAAGACAACGGATATGGGCGTTTTTTGTCAGCATAACTTCGTGATTCTCACTTTGCATACATATAATTATTTTCATACGTAACGACTATATGTATTTTTTAAGTATATACTGATAATAAGTGCATATACAGCTTTGTTTGTCTATACATGGCAACATCAGCCCACTTGTCATATCACCACTTATGTATGATTTATCAATTCGTATGAAAAACAGCGCTATATACAAACTTGTATATAGGGATAACACGCAGATTACTCATATTACGAGCCTGTTAGYAATATATGTACATGTATGTGATTTACAAAATATTTCAATGATTAGTTACCAAAAATATGTTTAATTTAACTAAAGAAATTCGGTGGTTATTATATAGTAAATACCCACCAAACAAACTATGAATTATCTCCTTGTCATAACAGTAATTTTTCTTCATAAGTTGGCTGTTATTAAAGCAAAAACATATTAGTTAACAAATTAATAATGATAAATCACGCCAATGAATAGATATATCGTGCTTTTTTACCAATTGTTTCTTATGAATCTTCAAGCATTTACAAAGCAAATGAATTTAACTGTGAATTCATGCAAATATGAGTCATATTTTAGTAATAAACAATTATTGTTTTACAGATAAAATAATAATGATTTACAGCTTTCACTGATTGAAAACTTTAGCAGCTTACACGCGAGTTTAAACTAAGTTTTTTGTTGTATATGAAAGTGTAAATTCATAATTTTATGTATAATATGCCGAGCAGACGTAAATAATTCGAATTCTATACAAGGTTTTTTTGATTTTCGCACGTAAGCTWCCACGAGCTTTCGATTTTAAAATAATTTCTTGTGTTTTGTGTTCATTCTCAAATTCGTTYTTGATGTTTTCTCATGTAAATGGTCGAAGAAACATAAAAAATCGAATTCATACAAGCTTTTACAGTCATTTGTATTCAAAATCAATACAGCTTTTATGCAAAACGTGTATTTCGCAAAATTTTTATTGAAGGGTTCTTCTGATTTCTGCTTAACTATTTTGTATATTGAACTAGCCACTTGAAATTTCCATTATTCCGCATTATTATTGTTATTATTGGGTTTTTGAAATTTTTAATAGCAACAACATCCTTCTCAACAAACAACTGACTCATAAAGTATCACGCTAGTAAAATTAGTTGACTCATCAAGTTTATTAGCATAATATAAAACCGCGAATTAAGGTGAAAATGCTGTTGAAATTTTTAAATCATAATCGTAAAGATAAATATATAAAAACAATGCTTTTTTTTAATAAATATACAAAAGCAATGTTTTTTTAATTGGTTTTCTTTCTATCGGTAGCGTTTTTTGTGGTTTCATGTTAAGTAAGTATTTATTTTGCTTGCAACCTCCAACTTTCAACCACAAAATCACATAAAAATATCTAGTAAATTGTGKTTGCGGTGATGTGATGAAATGGCTTTATCTACACACATACATATCTACTCTAGTTTATACATTTTTATATAGTAATGTTTAAATAAAGAACGAATCCTTTATGCGTTAAAGCAGGAAGTATAATTCTTCAGTTATCTTTTTCGAAAGCTGATGAAATAATGCCGTTACTTTTCGTTGTGCTAAATTTGCATAAGTGGTATGTTTGCTTTATAAGGAGRGCTCTTAAGAAGAAGACTGATGAAAGAAGCTGTTGTAAATTTTCCCCATCAAACTTCGCACCTTGTCATAAAAGTGCATCAAATGAAAATTATTTTACGACGTTTTTTATCATTAAATTAAAAATAAATTTTTATATTTATTGCAACTGGTTTACACCCATAATTATTAATAATACCTATTTGTATACAAAAAATCAAATTAATTTAGGCGTGTTTGAGTCGCGCTATAAATTTTTATTTATAGTTGGTTCACCTTAGCGAGTTTTCACGTTAYTTGCAAAATGCAAATGCCTGATATTTGTGCATTTAAATATGCAAATATATTTTTAAGTATCCGCATTCATTAGCTTTTATACACCCATGTAATATTATGCAAATGTGCGGTGATGCAAGAAATGCGTTTTCTCAGTGCATACTCTCATCACTGCTTTGCTTTTTGTGCAGTTATTTTTAGTAACTGTATAAAAGCATTGAAAAAACTTTAATATGAGCTTAAAATGTCTTGTGTGGTTTAAAATTACGTATGACTTCYTTTCTGAAATTGTGTTTGCTTTTGTCCCACTGACATTAATTTTATTTCAGCTTTCATGATTTCCGCGCACGATTTTAATTATTATCATTATCTTTGTTTAAAATCAATTATTAAAAATGAAAAAAAAAAATAAAAGTTGTCGCTTGTATATTCTGAACCTTCTCGAACTTACTATCCGCTAGACAAAACAATGGTAAATTATCAACAAAAATCACATTAAATATAGATAATATGTGTATGTATGGGTGTGTGTATACTTTTGAAGTGTCAGTTTAAAAAGTTACATTTAATGACGTTTAAAAATTATTCAAAGATTTTCAGATGCGACAAAATTTACATATTTACAAATATTTGTATACATACAGTCACTCATAAAGCAAAACCCACACAGCACACACTCAAAACTAGCTGATTGCGCAAAAAAAAAAAAACTTATAAAACAACTGTACACGTGTATCGGTTTGGCGTAGTGAACTTGAGGGGAATGAGTATATTTATTTTATGAAGAAAAAACGCAATAGTGAAACTATTCCATCATAGCACAGCTGATCACGCCCTGTAGGAAATGACAGCGCACGTTGAAGGGTGCTAAGATGAGAAACATATTAAGTAAATTGTGTTTTAGGATTTCAAAATGATGAAAAACAAAAATTTTCCTTTAAAAATAAAGGGTAATTAAATAAATATTAAATATAAAATAGGTAAATTGATCAAAAACAAAAACGGTATAAGCAAAGTTGTAGACCAATA
>NW_017537578.1:388854-392602 GCF_001853355.1 Bactrocera latifrons
TATATTTTAATAAAAATAAAGCCGTTTAAAGCTCCGTAAACCGCTATATATTTGCGGTTTTATGTGCATCTCGTGTATATGTTATCTTTAGCTGATTAGTTACTTACCTACAATCGTCAATTCCACTTTTTAATACTTCATTAAAATATAAATTGAACCAGTTCATTAATACATACATACATACAAAATGCTCATATTTATGGCTGGAAATAATTATTAGCATTTGTTTTGAATCTGTAACTCCAAAGCATTCACTTAATTGATGATCACTTCAGCGTCATTAATCTCAATTGAGTAGCCATGGGTTGAAATATTTTTCAACCTGTTTAAAAAGTATGGCAATCCAGCATACTAACTGTTTTTTATGTGATTTTGACGACTCTCATAAGAAAGATTGTGATTTTTTATATATTTCTTCTTATTGTTTTTACCTGATTTATTTGAATTATCTTCTACAAATATTATTTTCTACGTTAATATACATGTGGGAGACAATATAAAAATTACGCAATTATTTTGTTTATTCTTATATATATTTTACGCCTCAGTTTACGTAAAAACAGTATTTGGTGTTGAATAATAATTTTATCTAAAGCAATGAGTAAAGAATTGTGACCAATTATCTTTCAGACTATCTCTATACACTGGAGGATTTAGCTGAGAAGAGTTTAAGTTCAGTCAACATTTTGCGTTACTTAACTTTTGGGAGATTTTATTTAAGTTGCTTTAAGAATAATAACAAATAATTAGTAACTCTAGTAAGTCAAAAAGTCTTGATTAACTTAAAGTTTTTTCTCCAAGAAATATCGGTAACTTCTTGAACTAAACGTTTGATATAGAGCGTAGCACTCCAATATTTACATAGCAAATATGTGATTTTCCTAAAAATGTGTTATTTGAGCCTGAAGGTAGGCAACGATTTTTATACGTACGTTGTATTGCCTACATTTAGGGTGCCGTTAAGTATTACTGACTCATGCTGTTATATATAAATTGTGTTTTTTTTTTTTTTTTTTTTTTTTTTTTTTTTTTTTTTTTTTTTTTTTTTTTTTTTTTTTTTTTTTTTTTTTTTTGAATTATTCGCTTATAGAAAATTAAAAATATTTCTAAAGTCTTTGCTTTTTTAGCACTTCGGTTTGAGGTCACTCGAAAATTCGTGCTCCATAATTCTCCAATTTTTGTTTGATGACATAAAATGATAATTGCCTTTATAGTTTTCGATAGTATTATTTTTTATATCATTTTCCTTGTCACGTTAATTTTTAGGCCTCAAAATGTGCCTAACTAATGACAGAGCGCTGTTGTCCCCATTTTCACGAGCACTGCTTTTAGGCTTTTTTCTTTCATGCTATTTTCCGTTGTGTTTCATTTCTTATCGCGCTAACTGCTGTGTTATAGKCAGCTTGTGCTGACAGTTTTTAGGGTGCGCTCTTTTATGTATTCGGGCGTAGGCACTCTTGTGCGTATATAAAACTTGGGCATTAACGGTGTCATGATATGCCATGTGTGGGCACAGGAAATTGTTGGTGGCTGAGTTTTAGTGGCTTTTGTTGGTGTACATTTATTTTTAAACTTAACTTTTTTTTACTTGTGTTCTGTGCTTATTACCGCTTAAACTCTTTTCCTTTTCACTTTTGAAGCCACTGTCTTTCAATGCGCTCGTATGAGTGCCAAGGTTACTTTCTGCACTCTTTTTTAGCAACTTACATACATATTTATGTATTTATGTTGTTAGGTGTGTTTGTATGCCTCTGCAACTGGGGTCAAGTGGTGCTTCTGCCATGCTCTGCGCCTGTTGTCGCCTTACAAGTGACTTCGTAAGTAGTTCCTTCTTACCCACTTGTATTCGGTAACATTTTTTGTTTGGCTTGTTTTATTTTAATAAGTGACTCTCATAATAATCAATATACATATGTATGTATGTTTATGTACGCATGTAATTATTATATGTAAGCTGGGTGTGCTATGTGTAAAGCGACAAAAAACTGCTTAACGGTGTTGACTTTAATACGACGATTTATTGGGCGTCTACGTGCGCCTAACGTTGAATGTGTGTGCCACATGCATCTACACATCGTCTGCTTATATACATATTTATGTGTGTGTGTGCGTGTACCCTACATTTGGTATGCGGTATTAAAAATAAAAATTTAGGTCAACACACGCCGTGAAGTACATATAAAAATATCAACATTTCAATTTGATTGTGTGCTATATATTTTCTTTTATGTTCATATATGTATTTTTGTTTATTTGTATTTATGTATATTTGTTTTATATATTATTTTTGTTTTCTCAATTCTTTCGTCTTCAGTTTGCTGCTTTTTTTTCTTTGTGAGGTTTTTTTCGTTTTTTTTATTTTTTTGCTTGGAAATGTATTGAACTTCTCTTGTGGGTTATTGCCTTTTATTTTTGTGTTCGCATTCTCCGACTTTTACGCCATTTGCTGCTTGACGTTCCTTTCCAATGCATACACACATATGCACATATGTCCATATATACTCATACATGTAATTTATATAAAAAAACATATTTAAACAAAAAATGTTCGAACGCCGCATCAATTAGCGCCATTTATTCCAATAAATTTATATAAATATGTGCATACTTATATGCATATGTACAAAAGTACTTATTCGCATATATAGCTTCTAAAGTTGATTGATATAACCACAAAAAATTGTCTACTGGCAACACAACTCACACTACTTAATCTCCTCACGCTTTCAATATTTGTATGTAATTTGTATTTTTATTTTATTTGCATACAAGTTGAACTCGTATCYGCTGCTGCCATTTTTGTTGCTACTTCTCGTATTTGCTTACATAAATATCTACACATACTACTGCATAGCAGCTATGTACAATTGCCTTTCCTTGGGTGTGTATTGGAAAATAATCGAAATGTCTGTCACGCGCCTTCAATGTACACCACATCGTCGTCGTCGTCGTCGTCGTCAATGTCTGGCCGATTTCTCCCTCTCTATCTCTATCTTTATCTCTGCGAAAATAAAACGTTTTTGCTCAATTGCTGTTTCGTATTTCAGCGCTTGCCTTTCCAACGTCTTTGTATTTCKTTTTTATCACTTTTTCATTTTTGTGTATGAATATTTCTATAGTAAGTAGATTTAACTAGAAAACGAAAATTTCCTTTGAAAGTTTGACGCATAAATTGTTACTATTTGTTGTTGTTTTCGCGTTTTCGTTTTCGTTTCCGTTTTTATGATTTTCACAATTTTGTGGCRAACAATTTCACAATTTATGTTCGATTTTGCATAAATTTTGGGAAATATTATCTTGTTTTTATATAATTTTTTTTTTTATATTAAGGAAGGTCTTTTAATTATTTTCACAAATATTAGTTTAAATCGAATCATCTTTAGTGTCATGTACGTAAAAATTAATCTTCGCCACCTTAATATCGCATAGTATTATTCTTGAAATGCGAAAACCATTTAAAACCATTAAGAAATGATATTTATGTTCAAGTAGAATATTTTGATAAATTATATATAAATTAGTGCTTAATACACGAAGCTTGATGTTATCTTAGCTCTTTGCTGATCCATAAAAGTCGCAAATATAATATTGTACATTTAGGGTGTCTTGTATATGTCTTTTAACATAAAGGCTCAAAAAAGCTCCACAAAAAGGCTACAGTGCATTTCTATTTAGTAATTAACACTTTTTGCGGTTTTCAGTAAAAAAATTCTATTAGATCAATTTTTACTAAAAATAAAAAAATTAA
>NW_017537578.1:392810-403569 GCF_001853355.1 Bactrocera latifrons
TAGCATAAGTCAACTTTATTTAAATTAAAAAATTAAAATCTTTCGTAAAAATGTATATTTTACTATTTAAAAAAATTTAAAAGTCGAACGGAAAGTTCTAAAAAAATGTACCATTAACCGAATTATTAACACAAAAAGAATGACCAGCTTAAATAGTTTATAACGAGCTGTTGAATATCTTTATCACAAGATTTTTACAACCGTGTGACAGTGATTTGCTACTATGACGTCACACTGGCACTTATCACTTTCGAGTGCATCGTTACACAACACGAACGCTTCAGCCAATTGGCACAAGTACCAAAAAATGCCCAACTTCTATATGGTGTATTTATACAGATTGTATATAAGTATGTACATATGCATCCATGCATGTTTATACAAATGTATGTATGTATGTTGCAGAGTATTATTGCAGCGTTTCTAGCGCCCGCTCTGACGTCAGCCCTACACTACGCTCCCAAATGTGACATTGAAAWATAGCATTTGATAAAATATTTAACTTAAGACATTTTCCAAGTACTTTTATGCAAGCACACGCATATAACTGTATATAAATTTRTGTGTATTAGAAATAAATGGCAGCCTTCATTGCTCAATTTGTTTATTTTTGTTGAGCTTCAAAGCATTTGTAAGTCAAATAATCAATAATCCGTTCCTGTAATGTCTCTGCATTAATTCATCCGAAGGTTGCCAGCGYGACACTCCATAAATTAACAGTTAGTTACCTGGTTGCCGTAAGAAAAGAACATTGCATTATTGTTATTGTTGTATATGGCAGTTGATTAGACAAATGACRTGTCGATTAGTGACTACAAATTCTAAAATGCTTTAGCAAAGCTTATAATAAGTATTTACATACAAATAAGTGTCGTATATATGTTTTACATACTTATATGTATTTGCAATTGTGTGCATATTTCATCGCTTTTGCGACAGGTTAACCTTGTTGTGTCTTAAAAGCGGTGCTAATAAAGTTTCCCACTATTTAACCATTTTGTTGCAGCTTCACGCGCGATTTTGTAATGCTCTTATGAATGTACATATGTATTTACATGTGTGTGTGCATTTACTATACGTAACACAAAGTAAAAAAAAAAAAAGAAGAAATTATACAACCATATTTGCCATGCTACTGCAATGTCACATTAAAACAAGTTTTCATGACTTTTTTATGTTGCCGTCATTTCCTTTTATTTTGTTTTTCAATTTCACACATACATATGCATATGTACATATGTATATACATAGTATSTACTTACACCGCAATGCCACAAGGAAAGCGCGCGCGCCCCTACGAAAGCTATGACAAGCAAAATGCAATTAAAATGAAAATAAAATCAAATGCACATTGGCAATATCAGTCAACATAATCTTCCTATTCGCGSTACACAACAATAACAGCAACATTCACTCCAATCCCAGTCATGCCAAGTTCTGCCTTTTGCATTTACACTCCACTCGTATGTGTGTTTGTTTTGTAATTTTACAGCACAATGTAAATATTCATAAATCGTTTATGTTACTTTTAAAGCGTCTCAAATTGGTATATTTTCATAGCCGCTGCTTAACTCTGGCTCGTTAAGTTTTATGGACTTGAGCAGCACACAAATGCAGACATATAGTAGAAACATACTTGCATATGTATTCACTAAATATTGCGCCAATGTACAATGTACTAAAATGTTTATGTTCTTCCACTTTGTTTAGTCGTTTGTGCCTTATGCTCAGTTGTACCTTCGGTTCCGTTATTTCACTCTTCAAAACTAGCTGATTGTTATTATAACCGTCAAAGCAAAGACCAGAAACATTGTTTTCTGCACTTAATAAGCGTAAAAATTTGCTATAAATCTAGCAGCTAGTTGCCCGCATACTAAGGGCATCGAGTTCAACAAACCCTTTAATTGTATCATAAAGTTAACTCGTCTGCCCTTCAGCCTCCTAGGCAAATGTGCAGAARTTGTATGATGAAAAACCAGTTAGTATTGCAGCTATACATTGTGACAAAAAAGGGCACAGAAATTGTAAATAAAATGTAAAATATTTAATTATTCATCAATATTTATTTTGTCGCCCCACCAGTCGTAATACATTTATGCCAAAGATTCTTCCAGTTCTCTAAACACGCTTCAAAAGCACTTTTTCGGATGAGCTTTAACTCTGYCAGCGAATTTTGTTTTATCTCTTCGATTGACTGAAAAGAGGTTCCACAGWGCGACAATTTCAGTTTGGGAACAAGAAAAAACACACGGAGCCAAATGTGTTTAATACGCTGATTGATCGATGGTATTCATTGCGTTTTTCTTTTAAAATTTAGTCACATTCGCGGCCCAATACGATGGTGCATTATCATGGTGTACAATCCATGAATTGTTCTKCCACACTTCCGGCCGTTTTCGACGGATGTTCTCACGCAAACACCTCAATACGTCCAAATACATAACGTCTGTACCTCCGGAACAAACTCATGATGCATCAAACCACGAATATCGGAAAACACAATGAGCATCACCTTGATTTTTGAGCTGCTTCGGTGTGGTTTTTTTCTTTTTGGTTTCACCTTTTTTTCCCCTGTATTCAGACGATTGTTGACTTGCTTAAATGTCAAACTCATAAACCTATCGGCAGTTGTAATGGTTTCCATGAATCTGCGATCGGAATTCTCATGATTAAGCATGCCTAAAGAGATCTCTACGGTACTCTTTTTGAAAAAAATTCGCTTYMTCAAGACGAGTCGAGTAAGAACGTGTTTCATAYCCAAAATATCCACCAAAATCATTCGAATGGACCCGGCAGAAATTTCGAGCTCTSTTACCATCTTTCTAACAATTGCCAGACGATTTTCAAGCATCATATCCTTCACCTTTTTAACATTTTCATCAGGTCGAAGGTCGTCCAGAACGAGTAAGCCTTTTCCAACATCTAAATCGTTTAGCGCTCGCTTAAAATTTGTTCCAGCATCGGTACTTGCACTCGTTATTAAGCCTTGTCTATATCTTTTCATCAAAACAATTATCGAATACGATTTTTTATATCATCTCTAAGACCTGTATTGTTGGTTTTCAGAGGTCACAAGTTCAATATATTAAAACATAATACAACAAAAATAYCTCATATTAATACAAGTGTGATCAAGAGCTATGTAGTATCTATATATTATTCCAACACATATATAACATAGCAAATGCTTAAATTACTGCGATATACGCGTTAATTTCAGCTATTTAGCCAGGTTGCTTCTCATTTTTTTTTAAACGCAAACAAACCTTACACCAAGCAAAAGTCTAAAAAATATATTTTTACATGTGAAACACACTCGCTTGTACTCTTTCCATTTGCGTAGAACGCCAACTTGAGTTCAACGGTCTTCGAAGTCTATGAACGGCCTTCAGCAGCGTGCGAGCGTACGCTTCTTTTGCCAATACAGCAGACAAACCTATGTGAACTTTAACTATTTTTAGCCGCTTTGCCTGCGTTCAAGAGTCATTAAATTCGTTTTTATTTATTTTATTTTTTTTTTTCATTTCGCGCTTTTCAATGAATCTTCTAGACCACTGACTTCGCAAACTTTGTTTTATGGCAATTTTTAGCTTCACCTTGTAGGCTTTTTCAACTTAGTTCATGTTTAGTTATTGACTTGCTGCGACGTTAACTTTTAACCGTGTGGCATCATACTTAAACAGCCCTGGCTTGCTATAATTTCCAGAAATGACTCAATAAATTATTTTTGCACGGACCTTTGTTTGGGTGCGTCTTCTACCACATATAGTTCCTATGTAGGTAGTTAGTGGCTCAGTGTCGTGGCCTGGTCCATTTTTTGCCACCAAGCTACTCGCAAATTGCACGCGCTCTGCKGTTCGTTTGTGGCTGATGTGGCTCATGGAGCGCTTTGTATTTTAGCGTTCATTTAAGAAATTCCTCGAACTGGTTTCATCTACACTATAATTCGTGCGGTGTTTTCACTTGTGTGATTTATATTTGTTGTTTATGCGCCGCTGTGCACGTCGTCTGCGCATACATTGTGGATTTCATGTGAGTCCACATATAACCATATATTCACTTATTCGTTTTTTTCTTCATATTTTCTCAACGCTTACGAAATTATATTTTGAAAAAGAGCTGCTTAATTGGAATTGACTGCGTCGCCGAGCGCGCAATAAGGCAAGACAAGACAGGCAGGCAGTCCACTCGAGAGTATATAGTAAGTCACAACCCTGCTGCAACCATGCAACGCCCCTTTCGCTGCGATTCATAAATTTCGCTTGAGAATTTATGATTTGGTACGACGCACCTCCTGCGGACAATAACTCTTTAGCACTCTTTGTTGCACACACACACACACATAAACACATGTGTTTGTGCATATGTACAGTTAGTTAAACACTTACGCCAATGTACTTGTTGTGCCTTTAATTTCAACCTCATCGTCTTCCACCGCTCCCATATTAGTTCCACTCAGAGCATTTAATGGCCACCGCTAGCGTCTGTCGTCTGCCGTCTAGGCAGCCGAGCCACCAACCAGTCCAGCTACTCAATCACTCCCGTCCAGCGCGARSAGCGCGTATGTATGCCAGTTACGTTCATGGCCGGCCGGTGTTGTATTACGACGTTGCAGCCCCAGCCTCAGTTCCAATTTCAGCACCATTCCCTTCCGCACAYCTCACACAGCCAACAACCGGTGAAATAACTTGTCATGCCCGTCTGCCTTATTGCCTGCCTGCCTGCCCGACTTCCTGCTGCCTACACACTGCAGCGCTTAGTGGCTACCTCCAGGCGCCTGGTTCGCCTTAATTTGTGTAAGTCTGTATATGCTTGCACATTTCATGTTCCCATGCGGTGCAACATTAATCTTGATATTTCTTTAAACAAAAAGTCCAAATAATACGAAATGAAAAATGATATAAATATTCTTGAAATGGGGGTAAGTTTTATTTATGCATGCAGTTCCATTACTGTGAAAGTTGTCGGTATATATTTACATATACTATATGTTTATGTATAGTTTGCGAAAGCTCTGCTGTAGACGCATTATGGATATAATATCGCCTTTAATTGTATTTTTTATTCTTGGAAACACCTTTTGATCGCTCGCTTATGGCTGTTCCCATTTTCTCTTGTCCGATGTTACCATATAGYCTTGGTTCTGAAAGTTGTTAAGCTTTAAGTTCAATCGAATTATGTGATAAAACACGTTAACAGATTAAGAATTCAACTTTTTTTGGAAGTAATTACTTTGAAAAAATATCTAGTAATGCATTATCATATCGCAGAATTACCAACATATGGGCTCTAATTGCTTTAAAGCTTCGAATTGTAGCAGTGCATGATTTCTCAMGGCAATAAACCACCGAAATCAATTATTACAGGTATTTTAAATCTTCGCACTTCTAATAATTGCAAAGAGTTTCTAGTTAATATTTTTAAATAGATGTTTAGTTTTTTGAGCTCTTACTTATTATTTTGAATGAGTATTGTATATTTTCAAYAGGCAATTTTAAAATGTTCGTAATGTCATATAGTATGTGTAAGTATTTCGAATTTATTTTGATTACTTTGGCCCATTACTGATTACTCTGCACAAAAACAAATTTATAATTATATATTTCTTTAAATAACTTCTATTGTGAAATGCAACTGTAATGATTACACATATGTATGATTTTAGTAGTGTAGTACTTGAAGACAAACGAAACTGATTACTTTAAATAAGTACATATTTGGTACTGATTACTTTGAAAAAATACATATTTTGAAATTGATTACTTCGAGTAAGTACTTGTTTTTTTCGGATTGCTTTGAATACGTACATATTTGGAACTGATTACTTTGAAAAAGTACGTATTTGAAACTGATTACTTTGAGTAAGTACTTATTTTATACTGATTACTTTGAAAAAATACATATTTTGAAATTGATTACTTTGGGTACGTACTTGTTTTTTTCTGATTGCTTTGAATAAGTACATATTTGGAACTGATAACTTTAAATAAGTACCTACTTATTTGGTACTGATTGCTTTGAATAAGTACATATTTTGATATTGATTACTTAAAAAAAAAGAAAAAAGTAATTATAGTATTTAGCGAAAAGTATTCAGTACTTTCAATTAACCCTATGAGAAATGCAAAGTTGCTTTCAAGTAATATTGAGTACTTGCGCATCATAACTAGTGCTTGGAAAATACCCAGAACCTGATATTTAGATTACTTAACTAAGTAATTAGTAATTTCAAGTAGATTACATATCTACCTCAGTAATTACAATATCAAATACAACCAAATATGCAGCATTTGCAGTATTGAGTGCTTTTAATTTAACTCACGTGATATTTTAAATATTTTTTACCGTTACTTCGATTCATTACTAAGCGCAACACACATGTATAAGCGCTACATTTCAATAAATATATATTTCCTTCTCAAGCACCACTAATTTCCTACGTTGCCAGCAACAAAAGCCCATGGCGACTACACTTTTATGCCATTTTATTACTCATACCTGTACCAACGCATACGTATACATACAAACGTATTTACAACATACATATGTACATACMTGCATGCGTCATAAGCGTCTTTCACTAGCTGGTCGCCAGCTTACTGCCTACGGTGCTGGGCCACAGCTTCTTTCAGCTTGACTTGCGTCTCAAAAAGGCAGTCAATCTGCAGTCTGCAGGGGAGCYAACTAAGCCCCTCGTCGCGTTTGCGTTTACCAAGCAATAACGCAGCGGTCGAACGCATAGCATATGCGTTTTTTTCTGCTTCGAGTGTGTACAAATCAAGAAACTTGGTATGCGAGCCTTTTGTTGCTGCTGTTGCTGCTGCTCAGTGGCATCGGTTCCGATGAGCAGCAGCKTGTTCAAAGAGTCTACCCATAAAAAGGCGTATGKGCACTTCGAACTCCAATACGGTCGGTGCCGGTGCATGCACCGTATTTGTGTGTATGTTTAGGTATGTTTGTGTGTGCGTGCGTTTCCCAGACAATTCCTATTAAATCTCCGCTACCACCGGCAAGTCGTGTGAGTAGCCACGCAGAAATCAACAACTTTGATTTTTGCCTTTTGTGTGTCGCTCGCTGCTTATGCGGCAGCATGCATGCTTTGTAAAAGAAATGTACATAAAAAAATAAATAAAAACCATATACTCGCATATATTCTATATACATAGATATGTGTGGTATATAAGTTATATATAAATGGCCTCTGTGTTAAGAGTTCAAGGAGAAATCTGAGTACGTGCGTGTTCTTTATAATAGTAAGTGCTGCTGATGTTGTTGTTGTTTTTTCGGCCGTCTGTCTGTCTTATTCGCATGCAGCAGTGCTATTTCTGTTTGCGACCTAGCGCTCATTTTATTTTTACTTTTATTTTTTTTTTTAATGTTTTTTATATGTTTTTTCGTCTCTGAGTTTCCTTTTTGGATCTTTCAACGCTTTTGTTCGATTTTCGCCTTTGCCACATACGTACATATGTATGTATATATACCTCCCGCAATCAGCGCATGAGACGAGCCTTCGCTCCCGTCCGGCATTTAAACGCTCATGTCTGCTGCTTAAGAAACGCATGCACTTTGCTTGTGGTCTCCGCTTCTC
This sequence comes from Bactrocera latifrons, assembly GCF_001853355.1. Lineage (NCBI taxonomy): Eukaryota > Metazoa > Arthropoda > Insecta > Diptera > Tephritidae > Bactrocera > Bactrocera latifrons. Next base: position 400,399 of record NW_017537578.1, read on the forward strand.
GTTTGATTACATGCACACACTTGTGTATAGGGGTATATGTCTATGTGCATGCMTTGCTTTCACTAGRAAAATGCGTCAATCCAGACACCACCTGAAGCGCGTTCTTCTCATGTTTGGTTTGTATGGGTCTCATTGCTGCAGTGTCTTGCTCAGACTCAGACCATGTGTTTCAAATTACGATAATCTTTCCATTATAACGGCAAACACGTAAGCAACAACAAAACATTTGTATRCTTGCGAGCATTCTGCTCCTCACTCTCCTGTCCACACTATACCTATTAGGAATCCCTTCTCATATTAATTTCACGGAAACTACTTTCTACTTCTTGTGTTAGTTAGCTAATTCTTGTTCTATTTACTTTTACGTTTGCGATTAAATATTACTTCCGGGGTTTTTTTGGGGTTTTCTGCACCAAACTCTATAACTTCTTTTAACTAACTATGGTCACAAGATCGAAAGTAAGGAACAACACTTAAAATGCCTCCAAATTTTGTATAAAACGTTGGTCTAAGCGGTTTATTTAGAAATTTTGTCAATAAATGTGTCGGTTACGGAGATATTACTCATGTTTACCGCCTAAATATAGACCATGCTTTAATTATAACGCTTTAATACAATGTATAACRAGAACATTGCCTACATTTGGGCGCAAATTGTGTTCGTTATCGAAGACACACACCTAAAACTTTAATTTTAAAATAATTAAAGCCACAGGTTTGACTAACAAGTATCATCTTATGTAAAGCCGTTACAAATATAAAAAGTTATATTTCTAATTTAAACATTATAAAATTTAAAGCCATTTATTTATGTTGGCCGATCTCAAGTAACATTTTTTTTTTGTTCATCCGCACTTTGTACACAATTCGACAAATCATTTTTGTCTGCGTCGCCCTCTCTGGCTTCACTTTCAACTGGCATATATGGATTGTAGCTGTCGCTGGCCGCAAACTCATCCTTTGGAGTTCCCTTTTAACTCAAAAAATTATGCTCAGGCTGCATTGCTCTTCGGGGATTTCTAATTCGGCTGTGTTCCACTTAATTTTTTTTTATGCATGTACAAACTACATATTCATATGCTAAAAATTAATTCCGCCATTTTTTTGTTTTTTTGAACACACCGCAACCGAGTCGGCTGCTGGCAAAGGTCTACATACATTTTTATGTCATACTGTGTCTGTGGTTTGGCGCTTTGTTGTGTCCGTTTCCTTGGCGCTGGTGGCATTGGTCCGCCGCCAGTTCATCCCCAGCATCGTCCACACATATGTGCATACGAACATATCTGATTTAACCGCTTTTTCTATCATTCTCCTGCTATCAAAACAGGTGTGCTGCTTGTTTTTTCTGCTGCTGTTTGTTGGCTGCTTGTCTGTCTACCTGACTGCCTGCATGCAAGCACACCTTTGAGACTCTCATTTATTACAAATTCCGCTCGTTACCGTCGTGTGGCTGTGAACAGCGGCTTTTGTGTCTGTCTATGTTGCACTCTTGCTAGTTTTCTAACTGTGCGTTTGTGTGCATGTCTGCACTTTTTTTCACATATTAAATATATTGTACCCATATCTGTATATAGACTGTCTCTTATACACATCTAGATGTGTATAAGAGACAGCCTTTGAGACTCTCATTTATTACAAATTCCGCTCGTTACCGTCGTGTGGCTGTGAACAGCGGCTTTTGTGTCTGTCTATGTTGCACTCTTGCTAGTTTTCTAACTGTGCGTTTGTGTGCATGTCTGCACTTTTTTTCACATATTAAATATATTGTACCCATATCTGTATATAGACATACATACATATGTACATTTTTAGTTGTTGTTGTGCCTTCGTTTTTTGGGCGTTTCAGTTTCGCTTAATATTTTATGTTTGCGTTTTTGGCGTTTTCTTTAATTGAACGTTTCTCTTGAGTGGCCAGCTGCGTGACCGTTCGTCCAACTTACGGAAATACATAGTTGATCATACATGGTATACTCATATAATGGGTACACCGGCCGATACTGACATGCCTTCAGCACAGGGATTCAACATCCGCTGCGTTTTCACTTAAGTTTTTTTTTTTTTGTGTGTTTTCGAAATTGTATGTATATATTATATGTGTATTACTTCGAAATTGAATTCGCGGAAAAAATCAAATTTTTTTTAACAATATATAGTGTGTTTGTATGAACTTCGCTTCACTTTTGCATTTTTGCAATAATTTTTTTCTACTCAAGAGTTTTTAAGAAATTTCATATTTCTTTTACTTTTGTGATTTATGTATATTAATTATCGCAAAACACGCTGTCATTACTAAAAATAATGATTTTAAAATTTTTTATAACGGTAATTAATGATGATAGCTATGCTTCATTCAACCCTGGCAAGACGTGCATTGAAACAGGGTTTAAAATAATTTTTTATAATAATTTAATATAATAAAATAAATAAATTTTATTTTTAACGATATTTTCAATTAAACTGTAATACTTACATATATGTTTTTTCTTTTTCTTACAGGGTATGTACAGCACTTAAAATAAATATTTTGCATAGGTGTGTGCTTTCCGTAAGTTTTTATAAATTAATATAACACTATAAATTTAATATATATAAATTTTAAAATTATGGAAATTTTAGAAAATCTGTTCACTGGTTAATTAAAATTCAAGTTATTAATAATCATTAAAATGAAAAATAAATACTGCCACAGTCAAAAAGTAGTATGTAGTAATCACTGCTATTCTACCACGTCGTCAATTTCGAAATTACTTCGTTTCAACACACTAAATTTACCGCAATTTCAACAGCAATATACAAGTTTGATTATCTACTCATCAGCGCCGCTTTGTATAATTCCAATAATTGTGTTGGCTTAAGCAACTCTTTCTGGTTTCTGAGTCATCATTAAAAAATTGGCATTCTAAAGAGAAGCCGAAAGGTAGCAAATTGCAGAAATTAAGTTTTCAAAAACCTGTCCAGCTATGCCTCAAGGCCGCACGCTGTTGAACTCTGCGAAATTGAATTATTTCCTTTTTCACTACAAATTGATAAATCTTCTTTTTTTTGTGTCGTACAAACAAATGCATACCTGCGTCGTGTGTGGGAATAAGCGATAATTTTAGTTAATTGTAAAATGCGGTTTAGATGTTTGCAAATGGTAAAAAACCAGTATAGTAAAAAATTTAAGATATA
>NW_017537578.1:404033-407744 GCF_001853355.1 Bactrocera latifrons
AAATTAAACAATAACTAGGGACTAACTTATATCTCGGCACAAATAATTCCCATTTCAATCTCACCTCAATGACCGCGTTTATTCCGCTAACTCCAATACCCATCGCCGCCACATCAGGTAGAGAGACATTTTTAACCCACCTTATCACATAACAGATTGCTCCCCATGCCGCTGTATTTATGTATGCTCTCATCGTTACCGTTACTTTACATACTTTATTCGTCCAATTTTCCATTCCCACTTATTTCAACATAAATTGCCATGCCTCAACGCCCTATCCGGTTTTATGCTATAAATTTCAACAGCGTTTGCATGTCATTGTTTAATTTAATGAGCAAGAATAAATGGTTCACAATGAAAGTATCAATTTTCAAAATTTTTATATTAAAGTAAGCCGAAGGAAAGCTGCTAATAAAACCTAMACTATGTAACACAATTAATTGACCGCTATTTTTAATGCTAGTGCTTTGTTACATTCGCTYGTTCGAGGTTATGTAAATTTTTTTCATTTTCTGAGAATTTTCTGCTTCCTCATATATGTATGTATGTGTGTGTGTTGGACTGTGCATATGGGTTATATAGGTTATAGGTTGCCCTGCAAGGTGTTTATTAAAATGCGGGTTAATTTGGCACTATAATCTGCCTGCTATTTCTTTTGACTTGTAGTTGGTGTACGGCTGTCATTGTGTTTTTCTTGTTGCTGTAAATTGTTTCTTTATGGAAGAAATGTTGAGAAGGTTTTGAGTGCATAAATTCGAGCATTTATTTTAAATAAATGTCACATATAACCATTTTGTAACCGATATATAACGACTTCATAACCAATATATAACCAAAACTCAAATKYTSTTTCAATATGAAGAGATATRTTGTATGTAATTCGAAGAAAATCGATTTTGCTTTTAAATTTCACTCTAGCTTTGCGCTTAACTTTATTTTAGTTGTGTTTCGCTCACTAAATTTTACACGGAATGTACTAAATATATGCACAATAATATCAATATCCATTTATTTRCATAACTAAATCGACACAAATGCTGTGTTTGTTTTCCAAAAGAACGCGCTTTCAGCCAACCACCTGACGGAAATGATTCTAACATAATTTCCGGTTGCCTTTTCAACCATTTCCWACATATTTAAGCGCAACATGAGTGTATGTATGTGTATATGAATAACCGTGACGTCAAAATTTGCCGAATTRAAGCGAACAATTTAAGTCAATAATTGTCAATTTTATTATTGCACATACATACATACATACGTATGTACTTATATGGATGTGTTTAGATACAGCAATATGTGTTTGTATGTAACAAATAAATAATTGAAATTGGCGTTRCATCATGCAAAACAAATTAAAAACTAAACGATTGCGCAAACATTTGCACAACCATTGAAATACTTACATACACGTACTTATATGTATGTTTATATTATAAACGCGTATGTTTGTGTAAGTAAATTGTTATATATACGGGCATTGCCAATTATTTTGCGAAGTAGTATTTAAAAATTTACGCTCGACTAATTGTGCAAACCGGACCCGATCCGCCCGCCTTCTCCTCCGTCCACATGCGCCAGTTCGTATAATCGCTCAAGTGTGGAAAATGCGTTATTATATACTTATATATATATTCATTACCGTACTTATAGTGAAAAAGCGCATCAATCGAATATTGAAAAGGAAATTAGAATAAAATTGAAACTAATTCAAAGTAAACTAACAGCAAATCATATGAGCATTAGTGCAAACACAAATTATATATTCATGAAGGCAGTAATGCCAGTCGCATACGCCGACAAATTTTTTTTTTTTTTTTTTTTTTTTTGTACTTGATTTACCTATTAATCTTGAAAATAAATACACAGAAGTACACTATACATATGTATGTATGTTCTTGTTCATTTTAGAGTTTTTCCAAACCTTTCTTGCCTTTTGTTTTACGTAATTTTACTAATTACTACATATTAAGAATATATATATTTTTGTATTTCTTYCACTTTCCTCAGTTTTATTTAATTATTTGCCTTATTTCTGTTAGTCGTCATCGCAACCGTTGTCAGAAGTTAGAATGGCGTTGCTTACTTAAATACTTTACRTGCATACACATACATACCAGTCTATTGACATCTGTTTACATATATAATTTAGTATAAATATATTTAGACACTAATAACGTAACGTTTAATTGCTGCGCTTGTGTATTTCGTCGGCACAAGGCGGGAATGTTTGTTTTATTTTTTTGCGCAAAGAGTACGAGTGAAAAGCATGTAGCCACAGACGTCAAAATAGTAAGAGATTTACGAAGAAATAACAAATATTTTATACTACGCGCAGTTCAGAGTTTTATAACAATATTTATATAGTAAAGCATTGGATAACTGAATTAAGTGCTTAAAAGCATTAAAAAAATGAAAGCTCTTTGTGAAAGTCATTCAAGCTTTCAATGAAGAAATTGCAATGCTTGAAGTGCTTAATAAAATCTACTGCAAGCATTAGTTTTTGCACATTTTTGATGGATTTCAATGAAAGCTTTCTGTAAAATTAGTTAGAGCTTTCACGCAAACATCGAAAAGCCCCTAGTATTCGAAAAATCTACCGAAAATGCTAACTTTAGTATTTTCTTTTTAAAGATTTTCAATGAAAACTGCGTAAACATCCTTTGAGTTTTCACACAAAAATGAAACGCTTAAAATGTTTCCCGGAAACGTCAATTTTAGGACCACAACACATTTTCTGATAAAATTTAATTTTAGCAAATTGCAAGAAACTTTTTATTTTAGCTTTTGCTGTAACTTATGATAACGTATTATGCCATTTTTATTAYTTTAATTCGACAAACATAGAGTGAAAATAAGTAATTTTCAAGCAGTTTGTTTGTACAAAAGTGAAAAACATAATTTCGGGTGTTTCACATATAGCTTCTTAAAAAAGCTCTAATGCAGTTTTTGCAATAACTTTTCATTTAAAATTTGTATATTTTATAACTGTATTAAATTTTACACTAAATATTCAATTCGTTCCTCTCTCCAGTCAGCCATTCATTTTTCTACTTTTTCCTGGAAGCTTTCACCAATCGCTTTCACTTCATTATTGTAGTGTTCGTTCACTTYTCTTTCGTGAAAATGTTCTTTTTGCAGTTTTGAATTTTACGTGAAATACCAAGCTTAAAAAAAGTATTTTTGTTGTACTTATGTGCTGCTTTAGGGAGTAACTTTTTTGCCACACAATTTGGGTTTTTATCCTACCATGGCTTTAATTATTTGTGTGAATATTAATAGTAATAGTAAACAAGTGTTAYACAACAGTTATTTCTTATTTTCGAGTAGAGAATACGTAGAAAAATTACGCTTTCCAAGTAAATCCGAATGTTATTGGTGGCCTCATGTGAACACGAAGTTCTAATTAATGACTTTGAATTACAACAAAACAACAACTAAAAAAACTCAAAAATTATACCCTGCACTTTTCTTCTTGGAAACTTCATTTATCGGAACCAACGGTATTATCAATCAAGTTCTTAAAATAAAAAAAAATTTATTAAACGAAATAAAAGTCCAACGAAACAAAAAAGAGATTGTTCAGATCGGTTTCCTATAGCATGCAGCTGCCATACTAAATAACCGTTCAAAATCAAGTTATTATTTGGAAACTTTTAATTTCTGCGGTGTATTCTAGCTTTGGTGCAACCGAAGTTGCCGTTGTTCTTG